>NC_092080.1:16020151-16323181 GCF_043229965.1 Drosophila suzukii | reverse complement strand
CCCAGACATACCTAGGAATGCACCCAGATGTACCTAGGAATGCACCCAGATATACCTAGGAATGCATCCAGATGTACCTAGGAATGCATTCAGATGCATTCCTCTAGACACATTCCGGACGCACTCTTTTTAATGCACCGGGAACCTGTACCTAGGAATGCACGCAGATGTACCTAGGAATGCACCCAGATTTACCTAGGAATGCACCCATATGTACGTAGGAATGCACCCAGATTTACCTAGGAATGTTTTAATTTATGTAAATTAGTAGTTTAAAGCTTCCTTCTTGTCCCACGGAGCAATTTAAAATATAAGTGTCTGCTGGTGCACAAAGAGACTAAAATTAAAATAAATGGAATGTTCAACGAATGTTTTAATTTATGTAAATTAGTAGTTTAAAGCTTCCTTCTTGTCCCACGGATGCTTAGCCTTTTTGCATGCATCTAGATGCATATATTTTGAATGCACCTAGATGCAACAAACTATGCACATTTTGGACGGACTCTTTTTAATGCACCTGGAACATGTACCTAGGAATGCACCCAGACATACCTAGGAATGCACCCAGATGTACCTAGGAATGCACCCAAATATACCTAGGAATGCATCCAGATGTACCTAGGAATGCATCCAGATGCATTCCTCTAGACACATTCCGGACGCATTCTTTTTAATGCACCTGGAATGCACGCAGATGTACCTAGGAATGCACCCAGAATTACCTAGGAATGCACCCATATGTACGTAGGAATGCACCCAGATATACCTAGGAATGCACCCATATGTACATAGGAATGCACCCAGATGCAACAAGCTAGACACATTCTCGTCTATGACAGATGGGCTTATTAGTTACTGTCAAAGCGGGCTTTTCCAGTTTAAAAAATTATTTTTATTAATTCGAATCTCTAGTTAGTTTATTCATTACCCTGAACATTGTAAAATTCATTAAGATACAGTGCCTTTTTTGTTTAACTTGTTTTCTTAAGCAAAATCGTATTCTTTGTAGTGTGACCCGCAATGCATGTAGCATGGTCTTACTGTCAAGCAGCTGGGTTTGTTGTGAAACGGAAATCAAATCAACTGGAGCAATTTAAAATAGAAGTGTCTGCTGGTGCACAAAGAAACTAAAATTAAAATAAATGGAATGTTTTAATTTATGTAAATTAGTAGTTTAAAGCTTCCTTCTTGTCCCACGGATGCTTAGCCTTTTTGCAAGCATCTAGATGCATATATTTTGAATGCACCTAGATGGAACAAACTATACACATTTTGGACGCACTCTTTTTTAATGCACCTGGAACATTTACCTAGGAATGCACCCAGACATACCTAGGAATGCACCCAGATTTACCTAGGAATGCACCCATATGTACGTAGGAATGCACCCAGATTTACCTAGGAATGTTTTAATTTATGTAAATTAGTAGTTTAAAGCTTCCTTCTTGTCCCACGGAGCAATTTAAAATAGAAGTGTCTGCTGGTGCACAAAGAGACTAAAATTAAAATAAATGGAATGTTCAACGAATGTTTTAATTTATGTAAATTAGTAGTTTAAAGCTTCTTCTTGTCCCACGGATGCTTAGCCTTTTTGCATGCATCTAGATGCATATATTTTGAATGCACCTAGATGCAACAAACTATACACATTTTGGACGCACTCTTTTTAATGCACCTGGAACGTGTACCTAGGAATGCACCCAGACATACCTAGGAATGCACCCAGATGTACCTAGGAATGCACCCAAATATACCTAGGAATGCATCCAGATGTACCTAGGAATGCATCCAGATGCATTCCTCTAGACACATTCCGGACGCATTCTTTTTAATGCACCTGGAATGCACGCAGATGTACCTAGGAATGCACCCAGAATTACCTAGGAATGCACCCATATGTACGTAGACATGCACCCAGATATACCTAGGAATGCACCCATATGTACATAGGAATGCACCCAGATGCAACAAGCTAGACACATTCTCGTCTATGACAGATGGGCTTATTAGTTACTGTCAAAGCGGGCTTTTCCAGTTTAAAAAATTATTTTTGTTAATTCGAATCTCTAGTTAGTTTATTCATTACCCTGAACATTGTAAAATTCATTAAGATACAGTGCCTTTTTTGTTTAACTTGTTTTCTTAAGCAAAATCGTATTCTTTGTGGTGTGACCCGCAATGCATGTAGCATGGTCTTACTGTCAAGCAGCTGGGTTTGTTGTGAAACGGAAATCAAATCAACTGGAGCAATTTAAAATAGAAGTGTCTGCTGGTGCACAAAGAAACTAAAGTTAAAATAAATGGAAAGTTCAATGAACGTTTTAATTTATATAAGTTAGTAGTTTAAAATTCCTTCTTGTCCCACGGATGCTTAGCCTTTTTGCATGCGTCTAGATGCATATACATGCAACAGATGCAACAACATTTTGGACGCACTCTTTTTTAATGCACATAGTATGTACATAGGAATGCACCCATATGTACCTAGGAATGCACCCTGATGCACCTAGGAATGCACCCAAATGCAACAAGCTAGACACATTCCGGACGCACTCTTTTTTTAAGGCACTTGGAACATGTACCTAGGAATGCACCCAGATGTACATAGGAATGCATCCAGATGTACCCAGGAATGCACCCATATGTACCTGGGAATGCGCCCAGATGTACATAGGAATGCATCCAGATGTACCTAGGAATGCACCCAAATGCAACAAACTATAAACATTCTGGACGCACTCTTTTTTAATGAATGCATCCAGATGTACCTAGGAATGCACCCATATGTATCTGGGAGTGCATCCAGATTTACCTAGGAATGCACCCAGATTTACCTAGGAATGCACCCAAATTCAACAAACTAGAAACATTCTGTGATCATGAAAATAGTAGTGAACTTGATCTCACCACATTAGGCAGGAAAATCGATTGATAATCACAATTTATTTCAACGATGTTTTCAAAATAATAATTTACATTCTTAATTTTATCAGTTCAGCAGATTTTTTTATTATAAATTATTATAGTTTGCGCTTCAGGGCTTATAAACAAAAAAATCACAAAATTTGGGAGCTCATAAAAATAGTAGTGACTACTAAAAATTAAAAAAACTTAACTAAAAACTCCAAAATATCTCAAAAAATCATAATCTCTTATTATCTAGAATCTAATATTTAGGTGAATATCCAACACGGAGGTGCAACGGCGTGGCATGGAATCGATAAGGTCTTGGCACCGCTTTACAGGAATGTCATGCCAAGCTTGCTGAACCACCATCCACAGCTGAGTTTTGTTTATTGGTTTTACAATAGATACAGCTCTCTTAACATCCCCCCACAAGTTTTCAATAGGGTTTAAGTCCGGAGACTGAGCTGGCCATGTCATTACGTCGATCTCTTGTGATTTATTATTTTACATTTTCATCATTAAAATAATTAACAAATATTTTAACTTACTAATTGCGTTCTTAACTTCTTAAGTTTTTTTTTTTAAAACTTCTCACATCAAGTACTACTATTTTAATGAGCAGCCAATTTAGCTTATAATCAAAAATTACTCTAGGAATGCACCCAGATGCAACAAACTAGACAAACACTCTAGACACTATTTTTTAATGCACTCTAGACACATTCTGGAATGCACCCAGATGTACCTAGGAATGCATCCAAATGTACCTAGGAATGCACCCAGATGCAACGTTCTAGACACATTCCGGCGCACTCTTTTTAATGCACCTGGAACATGTACCTAGGAATGCACCCAAATTCAACAAACTAGACACATACCTAGGAATGCACCCACTTGTACCTAGGAATGCACCCGATGCACCTAGGAATGCACCCAGATCTACCTAGGGAATGCATCCAAATGTACCTAGGAATGCACCCAGATGCAACGTTCTAGACGCATTCCGGGCGCACTCTTTTTTAATGCACCTGGAACATGTGCCTGGGAATGCACCCAATTAACTCAGTTAACATAAAATGTCATTATTTAACAGAGCGAGTATGATAGTTACGCTGACAGATGGTACGTTTTGACGTTACGGCTGTCAACAAGAGAGCGACGTCGACTCGATAGTCGATAGAACATCGATATTCCCTATATTTGGGTAATCGCGGTCTCCTCACCTCTAAATTGACACGTCAACGTCGTCTGTTCGCTTCGTATTTTCGACCATTCGGTTTTTGAAATTTGAAGCGTTCGCTGCGCCGTCGAAGTGAGACTTTCTAACTTTTGTATAGAAAGCGCAATAACCAAGCCACCCACTCAGTTCCCAGGCGAGCGCTAGCACAAGTCCGGCAAAATGGGAAGTAAGTAGAACGTCCGCAAATCTCTGCGGTTCCGGAGTGCAGCGGTTTTTGTGTGAAAGTGCCGCCCTTGCGATGCCGCTCTCTCTCTCGCACCTCCGTCGCTCGTTGCTTACGTATACAAAAAAGATTCGGCGTACCCGAAAACCGAAAAAAAAACTGCAATTGCAAAATGGATAATAAAAACGAGTCTCTGAATCGCGTGTCTAATGCAACTGTTTCCATTCACTATTTGCAGTCAAGTTCCTGGAAGTAATCAAACCCTTCTGCAGTATACTGCCGGAAATCGCAAAACCCGAGCGCAAGGTGTGTATAACAAGCATTAATTAAAAGGTTAAAGTTGTCTAGAATGTTTCTTAAGTGTGGTGTTCCATAAAATGTTTAGAACTCAGTGAAATTGAGCGGTTTTTCTTCGTTTTACTTGTATTTCTCTGAGGCTAATCTCTCAACTTTGACCAGTGTTGCCAGCGCACGCGTTTTGTGGTTGCTTTCACTTGTCAAAAAGCGAACATCGCCACGCAAACAGTTTGCTCTTCATTTCGTAGCAGACGAGCAGCCACCAAACCACCCTGAAATAAACTAAACTATAGCTGAAATCTGATGAAATACCTTTTGTAGTACATTGCAATACAAATTTTCATTTAGTCTTCACAGATTTTGATATTTTTTAAAGTAAATTCTGCAATTTCCGCCCAAATATTATGTTTATTTAGCTTTAAAATAAATTAGTTTTAATTATTTTATTGTTCTTTATGAGTTTCTTTAACGATTTCATTCATAAGTCGCCCAATTTCCACCTCATTGCTTCTGCTACTTTTCTTATCACCTGGCTACTTGTTGCCATACTCCTATTTTATGCGCACACACACACGCACACCTCTCCTACACACTTTTTGACAACCAAACGCTACGTGGAAATGTCAAACTTCGGCTCCTCCGAAGAGCACACCCGAATCACTGTCGACGTCAGCTTCGTTTGTTTTTGTTGCTCCCAGTTGACAGCGATGACGACTACGTATTATATTTGTAGCTAACTTGATTTTGTTTAAACAATTCACACACGTACAGTGTTCGCCGTATACACATGGGAAAGCGTACATGTAGGTCAACATAGCGGCAGTTTTATTTATTAAGTTTACTTTCAAGGGTAAAAGAGACCTGAGTTTAAGCTGCTTAACTCAAAAATCATATTTATAAAATAAATGTTAAGGAAAATAATATAAAATTTAAAATATATAAAAGTGAGCCTTAAGTGGGTTTATCATTATTTTTAATAATTACAAAAAAAATACAAGGTGCAATTTAAACTATCATTTCGAATTTAATTTCGTTTAAAATAAATATTTCTTTTTTTAAAACAATAATTTTTTAACTACTAACATTCCATTAAATACCTTATTTACTCCCTGTAACCAATTAAGGAAACAAATTTACTACAAAGATAAAAATACTTGCAACATGACTCACACTGTGCTGTTTACTTTTTCCATTCCAGATCCAATTCAGGGAGAAAGTGCTATGGACCGCCATCACGCTGTTCATTTTCCTGGTATGTTGCCAGATCCCGCTCTTCGGCATCATGAGCTCGGACTCTGCGGATCCCTTCTACTGGATCCGTGTGATCCTGGCCTCCAACCGTGGTACGCTCATGGAGCTGGGTATCTCGCCCATCGTGACCTCGGGCCTGATCATGCAGCTGCTGGCCGGAGCGAAGATCATTGAAGTCGGCGATACGCCCAAGGACCGTGCTCTGTTCAACGGCGCCCAGAAGCTCTTCGGCATGGTGATCACCATCGGCCAGGCCATCGTCTATGTGATGACCGGCATGTACGGCGATCCGTCCGAGATTGGAGCCGGTGTCTGCCTGCTGATCATCATCCAGCTGTTCGCCGCTGGTCTGATTGTGCTGCTGCTCGATGAGCTCCTGCAGAAGGGATACGGACTGGGATCTGGTATTTCCCTCTTCATTGCCACCAACATTTGCGAAACGATCGTGTGGAAGGCGTTCAGCCCCACCACCGTGACGACGGGACGCGGTACCGAGTTCGAGGGCGCCGTGATTGCCCTGTTCCACCTGATGGCCACCAGGAACGATAAGGTGCGCGCCCTGCGTGAAGCCTTCTACCGCCAGAACCTTCCCAATCTGATGAACCTGCTGGCCACCGTGCTGGTGTTCGCTGTGGTTATATACTTCCAAGGCTTCCGCGTGGATCTTCCCATCAAGAGTGCCCGTTACCGCGGCCAGTACAGCAGCTACCCCATCAAGCTGTTCTACACCTCCAACATTCCCATCATCCTGCAGTCTGCGCTCGTGTCGAACTTGTACGTCATCTCCCAGATGCTGGCCGTCAAGTTCCAGGGCAACTTCTTCATTAACCTTCTGGGCGTGTGGGCTGATGTTGGAGGCGGCGGCCCGGCCCGCTCCTACCCCATTGGAGGTCTGTGCTACTACCTTTCGCCCCCGGAGAGCGTGGGCCACATCCTGACCGACCCCATCCACGCCTTGCTCTACATCGTCTTCATGTTGGGCTCCTGCGCGTTCTTCTCCAAGACCTGGATCGATGTGTCCGGCAGCTCAGCCAAGGATGTAAGCAGTGCTTGAACCAAACAAAATTTTTTAATACCATGACTTACCATTTACTCTTTCTCCCCGCAGGTTGCCAAGCAGCTGAAGGAGCAGCACATGGTTATGCGCGGCCATCGCGAGAACTCGATGATCCACGAGCTGAACCGCTACATCCCAACGGCGGCTGCCTTCGGCGGTCTCTGCATTGGAGCGTTGTCGGTGATGGCCGACTTCCTGGGAGCCATCGGCTCCGGAACGGGTATCCTGCTGGCGGTGACCATCATCTACCAGTACTTTGAGATTTTCGTTAAGGAGCAGTCCGAGATGGGAGGCATGGGCACGCTGCTGTTCTAAGCAGCCTAGGAGTTCACCCGCGATCCAATCAACAATAACAAATACTTCATCATACTTCCCACACGCTCGCTCGCTCCCATTAAAAACAAACTAAATTACCTGATTGGTTTTTTTTTTCGTCCTCTGTCCAATAACACCCACAGTAAGCGTAAATTGTAAGGCCTTTGGCTGCTATTTCCATCTTCCAAAACCGAGAGAAGCGTCGTATATAAAAAGGCATGAGAGAAACTTTATTTTGAATAGTTTTAGTTGTATTCAAATGTGAGACTATGTTGCTTAAGTTCAATATTTCTGCGAATTGATTGAATTTCAATGCAATAACTTGTTTTAATATTAAATCAATTGAATTATACTTTAAATACCAACGTGAATGAAGACATTGAAATTATTAAAGCGAAGATGTACATCAAACGAACACATGCATACAAATTGTCATAATAAAACGTAAATTAGATAACTTTTTTAAAAGAATTGGGTGTTTTAATGCGGATTAATTTGGTGTTACTAAGGCGATTCCGTATATTGTCATTGGTTTATGAAGCACATTGCATATTGGGTTTTGCATACATCACATTTAAATGTTTAAACTCAGCTTAGGAACTGGCGCCCAGGTTTGAAAATCGATATCGTCGATTAACCGCCCATCGCCTTGCCAGTGTGACCGAATCAAGCCAATTCAAAGGTATTTTCCCTGGACCAGCGACTGGTCATGCTGGGGCAACAAAAATTGGAAATAGTGGAGCAAAATCGTAAATATTAGCAAATGAGCCACTTTTACGCCCCCCGAACGTGTTGAGTTGAGTGGCCTACAAGCACCGAAGCGCATTTAACATCCGCCGGATCGAGTCCGCCGCCCAGGAGCTCCCGGGACACCCAGAAAGCCGTGTGAACTCCAGGCGAAGCGATCGGTGCCATGTCAGCTCCGCTGGCCAGAAATTGGCCGTACATCTGGCAGCAGATGAACGCCCTGCTGCACAACACCTCGCCGGTGATCACCCTGATCTGCGTGGTAACCACCTTTGGCTACCTGCTCTCCTTCTCGGAGACCGCCATCCTGCTGCTCAGCGTCACGCCAGGATACATCCTGCCCAACGGCAAGTTCTGGATATGGACCGCCTTCACTTTCTGCTTCATTGAGCTGCACTGGTGGGAGGTGGCCGTAGATGTGGTCACCGTGGGCCTCTGCGGCAAGATGCTGGAGCCCCTGTGGGGCCAGCTGGAGATGTTCAAGTTCTTCGCGCTGAGCAACTTTGGTGTCTCGCTGCTGACCACGGTTTATTACCTGTTCTACTACATGGTCACCAAGAACCCGACCATCCTCTTCGACGTCCACATCCATGGACTGGCCGGCTACGTGGCCGGCATCTGCGTGGCCGTGAGACAGATAATGCCCGATCACCTGATCTTCAAGACGCGCTACGGACGTCTGACCAATAGGTGAGGCATTTGATAAGTATAATTTGGAATTAACTGCAAATTTTAGCATTAATAACTAACGCTGATACGCTTTAGATATTAGTAAAGGTTAATAGATACCTATATCATTAATGCCAAAGATTCGTTGTTAGTTTCTTGACATTATTGCGTTTGCGTATGAAATATGTTAAGATACAAATTCAACTGTTCAGAAAAGCTAGATTACGTTGGAAATATTAGCAATGTAACTCGACAACCTATGAACTTAGAAGCATGGTTCACAGGACCACTGATTCACCGACCTATAAAATAGAGTATAAATAAGCGTGAGTTTGATGCACTTTGAAAACATCTGTAGATTGTATATATATAAGCTATAAGCTAAAGAATTGTATGCAAATAACGAATAACAATGCGATTTAATTATCATTTTCTATCATACAGGAACGTTCCCCTCACCGTGCTCATTGCGGCCATTATATCTTGGGCCATTGGCCTCCTGGATGGCACTTATCCGGCAATGTTTGCCTCTGGATCGCTGGTCTCCTGGATCTATCTTCGCTTCTACCAACACCATCCCAATGGGCGTGGCGATAGCTCGGAGAGCTTCACGTTCGTCAGCTTCTTCCCGAACGTATCGCAGCCGTTTATCAGCGTATTGGTTAATCCCATTTACAACTGCTGTTTGCGGGCGGGCGTGGTCAAGACGCCCACTCCACTGCGGACGATATCTACGTCTAGCTTGACGTCGATATCGGTGCAAATGCCGGGCGTGGATCCGCACGATATCGAGCGAAGGCGGTGAGTAGAATAGCCTTAGCTAAATGTTATGTTTAATCAGCACTTTTCTGGAGTCAACTATGCTTATCTAAGGAACATAACAAGTTATTAATTGTTTGTTAGATAGGCAATGTTAACTATTTGTGCATGTAATGATTACCTTTGTTGTGTTTCAGACAAATTGCTTTGAAGGCACTAAGCGAGCGTTTGAAGTCCACGGACTCCACTCGCCACTCCCAGTTGCCCAAGTCGTTCCCGCAGCAGTCGCAGCTGCAGCACCACCACCAGCATGCGCCGCATCAGCAGCAGAAGCATCACAGTCATGGAGGTGGGCATAGCCACAGCCACGGAGCGGGCCACAGTCACAGCCATGGAGCGGGCCATGGCCATAGTCATGGTCCCGGCCCCGCTCAGATGCCGCAGCCCGAATTCCTCAAGCCCACCGGCAGCTCTACCCAGCTGCCCATCACAACGTCGCGGGCGGAGCCGCGCATGATCAGCACAATGAGTCCGATCGCAATACCCATGCCGGCGCCACCGCCCAAGGAGGGGAATGTACCGGGTCTGGGCGATGAATCCTCAACCGGCGGCGGGGCTACACTTATCAACCTGGACGACGTACCGTCCACGTCTTCGACGGCCTAGACAGTGGTTCTATGCAAACATAAATGAATTTTTGATATTTAAACGAATGATCTAATGATTTACGCCCATGTTTTGTATGATCCTGCATCAAGTATGTACGTACCCGCCCCAAAAGCTCCGTGTTCCCCTTTTGTAATTACCGTTCGTGTGTTTCGTAGTGTCCTGTAGATTAACGCTTGCTTGCTGCGCACACCGCCGGCCGTGCTTCTAGGAACAGTGAAGTAATACGAGAAAAGCAAAAACAAATACCTTCCAGGCGATTTGAAAATAACTAGAGCCTTTACATAGATGCATACTTTCTGTTGTAGTCTTTACATGTAATTGAAAATGATGCTTTATTTAGTTAATAACTGTAAATATATTTAAAACTCCAAAAATAATGTGTTTGACTTGTAGAGTTTATTTCTTTGCAATTCTCCTTTCTGTTTTTAACGAGCTATATGGGGTTTTTTTTAATATTTTATAATCAAAGAAGTATTTAAATTAAAGGTTTTCGTAATGTACCTAAAACATAGTTATACATTGTATAAATCATAACATCCCTCGCAAACCGGAAATACAGATACTGATAAATAATACATAAAATCATACTTGCATTTATGATCAGAAAAAAGTATACTCTTTAATTTTCTAATTTTCATAAAATGACTTCTACTTATTAAAGATTAATAATACAAATTGAGCGTCAATCAAGAAGTCTTAAACCCAAATTTTAAACTAAACTTAGGTAAATCAGCCGTAATATTAATATCATAATTATTCAATAATTATTTTTTTAAATTTACTGGCTACTAAACTGTTTAGTATATTTTCCAGTGCCCGGTGACAGTGCTCTGAATCCCAAGATCTACCTCTGGGCACACTGGCCGTCAGCTGGGCGCAACCGTTTGTAATCGATATCGATTCTCCGCCCAATTGGGGCTCATACAAAAAATTACACATCAGTCGCGTTCGGACTGCACATTTTCGGTTTGTTTATTTACCCAGCGCATATGTTTGGTGACCACCCACTGTTGTGCGTTGTTGGACCACGTCGGGATTAGGATGATGCCATAGACTCGTTGGCGGGCAAGGCACAGTCACTGCAAGAACAATTCGCACGGAAAGGGGGACGAGTGGAGCCATACAGGGTGTTTCTGGCGAAATGGGTCGCAACAACTTCAGTTCGCAGCACCAGCAGACAAATGTGAGACGCCATCGCAATGGTTAGTATAAAAAACCTCACTCAAAAACACTGATAATGATAAAAGAAACCCAGTGCCGAGAGCTGTGATAAGGGGTAAAAAGCGGAAAGCACACAATCATACAAACATGTGTAAACAACTTATTTGCTATCGCTGTTTCGTTCCGTTTTTTGGGGACTGTGTGCGTGTGTGGGTGTGTTTTGGTTTCTGCTTTTTGCTTTTGCTGTTTTTATGCCTACGTGTATGTTGCTTTGTGGCGAAAAAACAAGAAAATCGAATGAAAGATACCCTATAATCACTACATTTTTGAAAAAGGAACATACCTTAAACATTATAAAAACACATCTTATTCCCTGTCTTACTTAAACTTGCCAAATTCTAAAGTTCCTTAGTTAATATTAGAGAATTCAAGAGCTTATTTTTTAATGATTACAAAACACTAAATAATATTTAATTTTAGTTGGCTACAATATTTAAGCAATATCAAATTCAAACAATTCTAATGAGAAGGTACATAAACATTGTACCATATTGTAAAAAGAACATTTCTTTTGCAAATTGCGGTTTTAGTTCAAATTCCTTAGATCTAAAATTCTTGACGTTAATACGAAGAACTAAAGTGGCTAGTAGTTATTGACACATGCATCAAAAATGAAATGTTTATTCCGATGTATTTCAACAAAAATAGTATATAATTAATTTATAAATAGAAGACATAATGTTATATATTTTACATGAAAAAAAGTGTAACTGAATAATGGTATTGATAACTTAATGTAAAGGCTGCTTCTATACAAAAAATTGGTATATGAATTTCAAGAATTAAAATCGACCCATACATTTATGTATGTGTTATATTTGCATACTCCTAAGATTAAAAGATTGCCGCTATCTGTTACATACTTTTGCACATATCTGCTTTACAATTAATGGGTATAAAAACCAATCAAACCGGCCCAACACGATCTTATATGCATATTAGCCTTTGTTTTGCCATATTTTCGTCAGTTCTTGGCTCACTTAAATGCCATAACCTTTTCAACCACTCCCGATAACCCACTTAACTAGTTTGTAAGCCAGCGGGGTAACTAGTTTATCAGGAACTGAACTACATTGTAGGTGCCGCCCTTAAGTGTTTCCTTGTGGCTAGAGTTTCTTGGACTCCGGGCAGCACCTCTTACTTTCACAAAAACTAAAGCCCGTGTTCAGGGCCATTTGGTTTCGATTTCGGTTTCTGATTTTTCGCTTTGCATTTGCAACACGGCTTGGCAAATTTGCCCCGCAGCTGAAATGCGATTGGGATTGCTGCAGCCCCAGTAGCCGTATCGCTCAAAACAAAGCCGTGTAATCAAGCGAGACAGTCACCTGATCGACTTGTTGATACCCCATGAAAGGGAGTAAGTCTTATGACCAGTCAAGGGCTTATATGTGGAATAGAGCCGTACAAAATAATCATAAACATGCCAATTGTAGTTATGTAATAAATGCTTTTAGGTATTAAGCAACACAAAAATGATTATTAAGTTTCGCGCAATGCTTGTCACAAAAATCACTCATACGACATGTTTGACTAAAAATTTCACATTTCTAAAATTACCAAAATAAGAACAACAATCCCTTGGATCCAAGTCTTGGATACGCCACTGGTAAAAAAAATCGTAGACTATTAAAAATTGATTCTTAACTATAAAAATATCAGCATTTAAAGAAAATTATAAGGAAGTTGTATTCAGAAACATTGTTGAAATTCGCTTTAACAGCTGGTTAAATAAATGCTGGCATATTATTCTTAATTTACTTCAATTACAACAAGGTTGTGCATATTAAGATCACTTAACAGGTGTACCAGTTTTTATACCTAGTATTCATGACGTTAAATAGGCTTTCCTTCTGTCAGAATGAAGAGATTTTGGAGTTTAGAGTAATAATACTTGAAATAATTCTTCAGGTGCCAACGTAGATAATGTTGTTTTTAAATGGACTCCCTACGCCTCATGAGCCAAGGAACTCTTATATCACCCTCAGTTTAAAGGGACGTCTTTGAAGCATGCATCACCTACCCATTGAAATGTTGTTTGCTGTATGTTCCCACCAAGATCTCCACCCACCTGGCCGGGTTTTACAGGGTATCTGCAAGCAACTGGCATGGTCATGTTAATACGCGGCTGCAAATACGTTAAGAGACACACTCTCGCACACCATCGCTCCCAAATACCAATATATAACCTGCACACGGGCTACTGCCATTCAGATATTCAGACAGTCGCACAGACAGAGACAGATGGAGGCGATGGTGGCGATGGAGGCGAAGGCAGTGACGGCGACAGCTCCACTTCGAGCAAGAAAAACCACTGAGGGCGATCGCTTGGCGCTCAGTTGCGCGCTGGTTACCACGTATAACGGTTCGCATTAAAGCCCGGAGAACCCGAACACTGTCTTTTTATCGCACTCGCCCAATAATCACTCAGCGGGAGAGAAAAGTAAATACACACCTTCTGGAGAGCCTGCTCCATTAGCTAAATAAACAAATAGATAGGAGCAATCTTGATGTTATCAGGAAACAAAAACATCATATTTAAAAAGCTTTAGGTTTTTATCCATCTAAAAATGCGCCATCTTAAACGCTCTAATATCATAATCAATTTCACATCATCCTGAGTGATTTTACAAAATTACGCCAAAAACGGAATACTTTGATAAGATGGCTATGGCTATCAGAGTGTTTAAGATATTAAAAACCATTGAGATCAATTTAATATCATCTAATATAATCATATTTTTATTTTGTTTTAATATATTTACTCACATTTTGTCTTTACCTTTTTGCAGCTGGCGGTGCCGCAGCAAAATCAACCAACGCAGCCAAACCTTCGCCAACAATGACGGACTACCTGTCGCTGCACTCGCGACTCGCCCAGGTGGGCCAGGAGCACCTGCTCAAGTTCTGGCCAGAGCTCTCAAATGACGAACGCGCCGAATTGGTACGGGACATCGAGGAGCTGAATCTGGACGAGATCAAGTTGTACTTCGATCGGGCCACGGTCTCGATGAACGAGAATGGCATTAAGCTGGACGATCGCCTGCAGCCGCTGCCCGAGGGCAAGCTGATCTCCATTGCCCGGGCGCCGTCGGAGAAGTTGGCCGCCTACCGGGATGAGGGTCTCCTGCAGATCAGCAACGGACATGTCGCTGTGTTGCTTATGGCGGGCGGACAAGGTGAGATGATGTATTACTATACCAATGGGAGTTATTAAAACGCTTCTGTTAACTATGGGGAATTTTTAAGAGGGATACACAAGTGTTTCTAATTGTGTTTAATTAGTGAAATATATTATAAAGGTATTTGCTAGAGCAGTTTGGTGGAAAAGTTAGACTTTTATAGATCAACCAGGCAGTTGGCAATCTTTTATGACGCATAGGTGTATTTGAGATAATCATATGTTTGACTCTTTAAACATTGATAACGAAAATATACTACTAATAAGGTACTAGGAGTTTATAGAATATTAAATGAAGTTTATTTAGATGTATATATACTTTAAATCTAGATCCTGAAGGATGAAGAATAGGATACTTCGCTTTAGTTAGGAATCCTAAATAATGGCATGTTTGCCACACTTTTCTTTATATTATGCAACTAATTCGTTTATTTTAAGCGCAGTGCACATCTCTTTTCAATGTTATTTCCTTTGATACCATAAAAGGTGAGATATTTTTATCATTCCGCAATCAGCCACCCACCAAACTTGCTTGTTGGTGTGCAGTACACATATGTAAGCTGAACTACAGCAAAAACTCCAACATTATCGGGGTGTGTGTGTGCTCTTATAAAAGCTAATTAACTTGATATAAAAGTGCTCCATCGAGCTCACAACTACACGCAACCTCAATCAGCTGCCCACTCATGCAGCTGCATTGTAAATGTAATTGTGATTCCGTTTGCAAGACAAAAAATCAACTAAAAATAAAAACACGCCAGGCCAGCAACAATTTTAAGCCATTCTTATGGCAAGACTTGCCTTTCTTTTTTTATTTCTGCCCGGGCCAGTGCTCTTTTGAGTGGGAATATTGAAATTGTGGACGGCATTTGACATTTCCTTACGCGATCCACGATCGACTGATGGAGTGCAGTCCAGTCACGTAATTGCCTTTCGGAAAATCAAGAAAATACAGTTTTAAAGTTGGGGCAGGGCAATGAAACCCGCCTATTCGTATTGTTATTTCTTTCACGTTCAACTTCAAGAAATCCAATAAATAGTAGAACTAGATAACGCTTTGATTCCCGAGAATTTTCGGTCAAGTGTGGAAGTTCCGTTTGCCGAACCGATAAGCCATATTTCATATACAGCCGATAATTAAAAACCGGTAGTGGAACTGACCTTAAGCAAGCCGCTTAAAAATGTTAAAATGGTGCAGACAAAAGACAATATAAAGAGCGGATCGAAACTTGTTTATAAGGCCAACCGGGTGGGATATAAAAAACGCTGCAGTTCTTCTTATTGAATGATTAATCGATTCAGAGATGGGGAAATACCTCTTACAATTCTTTTTTAAGGTAGATTATAATACAATAATAAGCCTTGAAATTATATTTCAGTTTCAACACCGTTAGACCAGTTTTATATTATATATAAATATATTTTTAGACAACATTAGCCCTTATTAAAACTACAGTGGAATGCTTAGATGTATTACTTTTATAACACCAGTTTACAAAAAAAAATTGATGAAATACGCCTTTCAGGAAACCTTTGTTTTCCGGTAAGATACATCTCCCTGATTAAGAAAAGGGCACTTAAAATTTTTTCTATGGTACCAATTTTTTTTTAAGTGTAAAAAACGTTTTTCGCACTTTTTTATTTTCTAACTCGAGTTGTGATAAACCGAATTCGGTCATTAAGGACTCATTTTACAGGTAATAGAATGCCCTTTAACTTTCTTATACACATCATTAAGTTCCATTCATTAGTTCAAAAGCTACACTTCGTCAAAGTTGAAAAATTTGGAAAAAAATCAAAAACGCTGGCATAAATGGCTTCTTTAAAAATACACGCGTAAAAACCGAAATTAGTTTTAGGTTGTTTTCTTGAAGGCTGAACCATAACGGAGAATATGCGCCATAGATCACGACAATCCGTTGGTAAATCGATTTTTAACAGATTTTTAAACGTATATACCCAAGTTCAGTATTCGTGAGCAGCGGCCGTTAAACGTTATCTTAAATTTTCAGTGTTGGGGAACGTAAGAATTTGGTGCAAGTTGTTATGCATAACGTCAGTTTCCTTGCTATTAGCGCTGGGCAAGCTAAAAAGTATGCGATTGCAGTTACGAGGAAATCATTTTTATATATTTTTAGCAAGGAAACTGACGTTATGCATAACAACTTGCACCAAATTCTTACGTTCCCCAACACTGAAAATTTAAAATAACGTTTAACGGCCGCTGCTCCCGAATACTGAACTTGGGTATATACGTTTAAAAATCTGTTAAAAATCGATTTACCAACGGATTGTCGTGATCTATGGCGCATATTCTCCGTTATGGTTCAGCCTTCAAGAAAACAACATAAAACTAATTTCGGTCTTTACGCGTGTATTTTTAAAGAAGCCATTTATGCCAGCGTTTTTGATTTTTTTCGAAATTTTTCAACTTTGACAAAGTGTAGCTTTTGAACTAATGAATGGAACTTAATGATGTGTATAAGAAAGTTAAAGGGCATTCTATTACCTGTAAAATGAGTCCTTAATGACCGAATTCGGTTTATCACAACTCGAGTTAGAAAATAAAAAAGTGCGAAAAACGTTTTTTACACTTAAAAAAAAATTGGTACCATAGAAAAAATTTTAAGTGCCCTTTTCTTAATCAGGGAGATGTATCTTACCGGAAAACAAAGGTTTCCTGAAAGGCGTATTTCATCAATTTTCTTTTGTAAACTGGTGTAATCAGCTTTTATCTTTTATGCAATTATAATTCTGAATTACATAATTAAGGGAAGCAGATACCATCATATCATTAATGTAGAAGTAAATGTTTAAGGATTACTAGAAAAATGTATGAAATTAATATTTCACCGACTTCATCAATTCCCAACTAATGTTTGGTTATTCTTTCCAGGCACACGACTTGGTTTCGATCATCCCAAGGGAATGTACGACGTGGGTCTGCAGTCCCGGAAGACTCTGTTCCGCATTCAGGCCGAGCGGATCCTGAAGCTGGAGGAGCTGGCGCAGGAAGCAAACGGCAAGCGTGGTCACATCACCTGGTACATAATGACGTCGGAGCACACGGTGCAACCCACTTACGACTACTTTGTGGCCAACAACTTCTTTGGCTTGAAGGCGGAAAACGTGCTGCTGTTCGAGCAGGGATCGCTGCCGTGCTTTGAATACGATGGACGCATCATTCTGGACGAGAAGCACCGAGTGGCGCGAGCACCCGACGGTAACGGAGGCATCTACAGGGCGATGAAACGCCAAGGTATACTGGACGACATGCAGAAGCGGGGTGTATTATATCTGCACGCCCACAGCGTGGACAACATCCTGATTAAGGTGGCCGATCCCGTGTTCATCGGCTACTGTGTGCAGGAGAAGGCCGAGTGCGCCGCTAAGGTGGTGGAGAAGGCGGCGCCCAACGAGGCCGTCGGCGTGGTGGCCATAGTCGATGGCAAATACCAGGTGGTGGAGTACAGCGAGATCTCGGCCAAAACAGCAGAGATGCGCAATTCGGACGGCAGGCTGACCTTTAGTGCTGGAAACATTTGCAATCATTTCTTTAGCTCAAGCTTTCTGCAGAAGATCGGCAGCACGTTCGAGCAGGAGCTGAAGCTGCACGTGGCCAAAAAGAAGATCCCCTTCGTCGACAATGCCGGCAAGCGGCTGACCCCCGACAAACCGAACGGAATCAAGATTGAGAAGTTCGTTTTCGATGTGTTCGAGTTTGCCCAGAAATTCGTGGCTATGGAAGTGCCACGCGACGAGGAGTTCAGCGCCCTGAAGAACTCCGATGTGGCTGGCAAGGATTGCCCCAGCACTGCCCGATCGGACCTCCATCGGCTGCACAAGAAGTATATCGAAAACGCCGGCGGCATCGTGCACGGTGAAGTCTGTGAGATCTCGCCGTTCGTCACGTACGCCGGGGAGAATCTCGCCTCGCAGGTTGAGAGCAAGTCGTTCACCAGTCCCGTCTACCTCCGGGACACCCGCGATCCCCTGCACGGACACCTCTAAGCCGAGGGCTGCGTCGACGCATAGACTGATGACGGATGGTAGTTGTTTCGGTTATTTGTACATTTTTTGTTTACCGTTTTTGAACGTCATGATTCCCAAACTAATAGTTAGCGCACGGAAATTCCATTGATTTCAGTACTTAAAGGAGACTTGTAAAAATTTGTTACCTATTGTGTCCGTTGTTTTTTCGTTTTGGAAATAATTGTGCAATCGTAATGTGAATATATACAATATATAGAGCATGTAATGAATATTTTAATATGTTGTAAAATACAAAAATTATAGGTACGGCAACGCGAAATGATTTTTACTTCTTGGGCAAGTAATGTATATCGAGTAAACACTAGGCCAATCCCATGTGAGCAGGTGTCGTTGTCTATTTACAAGGTTCTTGAGTAGATATCAGTTAAATGGCTTATTTGAACAATACAATTGACAATTCCTTTAGTTGACTTATACCTGCAGATGGACTTGGCTATAAAATCAATTGCGCATTAATAAATTATGTGATAGTATTCAATTCTTGTACATTCTTTTAAATCTGACGCTAAGCCATAAACACTTCATAACAATTATATTTCTTTTTTTCAATGTAATATACACTTTTCGATCTTTTTTATCCGTAATAAATTGGTAGTTCGGTAATACAAAATATTATTGAAAAACATTATTTTTTTACCAAATATATTTAATGATCACATCAGCTTAAACTAAACCATGAAAAGATAGAGTAGCTGAGTTAAAAATGCATTTTACTAACACAGACAAATTAAGATTGAATATTATATTAGAAATAAATTATATTCTATTCTTTTTCCGAAGATCTGATAGGCTTAATAGACCAAATCATAACATTCCCTTTTCCAAAGGGAGTCATTATGTTATAATAATATAGTTTACGCAACAATAAACAAAAAGGGTTTACTGCAATCAGGGCGTGAACAATGATGAGGGGTTTTTTGCGCAGCCAAGTTCTAATAGATCACACATTCAAACATTCCGCCAAAGAACTCGAAAGGCAGTCACACCTTTCCGGGCAACGGTAACACTTGGAGCGTGAACAATCATGTCACGTTTTTTCAAATTCCCACTGGTATATTGTAACGGTCGTGCAACGGTCACGCTGGAACGAACTGGCGTCAAAATTTTGATGTTAATCAATAGCAATTAGATAATAAGTGAAATTATGCTTAGACAATTGACACGGTCAGTGGGCCTGACCTCGCGGCTGCTCAGGCAGGTCAACTATGCCACGAATTCCCCAACCGGCCAGTCCCAGATTCCCGTGACCAAGGCCCTGGAAATTGGGCAGTGGGCGGAAAAGCTCAAGGCCGCCGGAGTCGAGGACACTGAATTCAACCTCAAGTGCATCGTGTCGCATGTCCTAAAGCAAAAATTCGTAAGGTTTCTGTCAGAAATGAGGTACCATCATCCAAATTAACCTCTCTTATCATCCGTAGAATTCCGTTCCGGACTCCTTTGATCAGCTGCACTTCAATGCCGGCCAGCTGGCGGACTTCGAGCGCTTTCTGGAGGCCCGTTGTGCCCGGATGCCGCTGCAGCACATCATCGGTGAGTGGGACTTCATGGACATTACCCTGAAGACTTCACCCTCGGTCTTTATTCCGCGCCCCGAGACGGAGGAGTTTGTGCGCCTGGTGATCGACGATCACAAGAATGCCAAGCACGTGGATATGCTGGAGGTGGGCTGCGGCTCGGGTGCCATGTCCTTGTCCATGCTGCACAGCTTGCCGCAGGTGGAGGCCACCGCCATCGAGAGGAGCAAGGCGGCCACCGTGCTGGCGGCGGAGAACGCCAAGATGCTGGGTCTGCTGGACCGCTTTAGGGTGCACAACCACACCATGGAGGAGGACAAGTATTTGCCGGAAGAGCTCAAGGATCAGAAGTACGACCTGATCATCTCGAATCCGCCCTACGTCAAGACGGAGGAGTTCCAGTATCTTCACCCCGAGGTGGTTGTGTGAGTTGAGCCTTCTTATGCCACATGATTCAGTTTTATGACCATCTTTTATTCCTAGTTATGAGAACCTCAATGCCCTGGATGGTGGCTCCGATGGATTGAAGGTGGCCCGGCTGGTTTTCGAACTGGCCTGCCGGCATCTTCGCCCCGGCGGCAAGCTCTGGCTGGAGCTGGGAAACGACCATCCGCCGATGGTGAAGACCATAATGAATCTGAAGTACGAGGGGCGCCTCAAGTTCATCGCCGGCTACAGTGACCAGTATAAGCGCGAGAGATTCGTCCAGATCGAGAAGGTCTAGGCGATGTTACCTCATAGACGGGACAGGATTACATGATTTAGACAATGCAATTAGCTATTACAATGCCCATGCATTTAGCTGTGATTTGATTTATGACCACAAAACCTGCACGCTGCCCAGAGACTCACAGGCATATATATTGATTATATATCGCTATTAATCTTAAAGTTTTAATCTTGTTGCAATAGTTCATTGAAATCTATATATTGATTATATAGCTATTAATTTATTAGTTTTGTGTATGGACCCTGCAGAAATAGACGAGCTGTTGGAAAAGGTATTACTTCTTAGACAGGCAGATTTGATTTGGATAACGCAATTAGCTTTTTAAAATATATCTGTGACTTGATTTATGATCAATATAATTCATTACTTTGTAAATCTTTTGCCTGATATGATGATCAGATTGTGGAGATCATGAAGGTCTTAGCTGGATACTTCATAGATACGTCCATATGGTTCGGATAGTTCTATGAGCTACTGCGCTTTGATTAATGACCACAAAGTTATGCGTATACACATAAATGGAACATATGTCCATACATACTTATAGTCCTATAATTAAAGGGTGCATTATCAGTTTAAAACATATATTAGTTATATTTTATAAGTTGGTGGTGGTAGCCAACTGTATGGTCGAAAATGCTTAATCATCTTACAGACTTCAACTCCATTGACCAAATCGTAAAGATCGATATGGTCCAAGATTTTAATGGAATATGTGAAAAACTTCGGAAACATGGTATTCTTGGAAATTAAGAAATACCAAAGTTTTCCCGAAGTGAGACCACTTAACACATTACTTACAATCCTTGAGTTTCGTATCGTATCTGAATCTTGTAGTAACAGCACCGCTGAATCTGAATCGCTGACCTGGAAAGCTTTAAGCTGCAGAGCGGAAGAAAGCTTCGGCAGACTGGCTGGCAGCAACAAGTGGAATATCTCACTCCGCTCAGTTGGAAATCGAATCTCGCGCCGCACGAATCGAATCTGCGGAATCCGGGTCCGCGACTTGAACGCGGATTTTGATTTGTCGCCGTTGTCGTTGTCGTGGCTCTTTAATTCAATTGACGATTCCGAGCTGCGGCTGGTGTGTGCTGTTTCACTTTCAAGTATACATCTCATTGCTAATAAATTATAATTAACGAATGGGTAAAATTATAATTAAAGGCTACATTTCAACGAAACTCACAATGAGCAGATAATAAAGTTAAGGCTAAAGCCAAAGAGGATGAGTGCCAGTCGCGGGGCAAACAAAATAAGCCCAAAAAGTGCAAAAACAAAACAAATCGAAAAGAAAAACACGTTAAACAAGAAATTGGTTTAAAAAACCTAACTAAATTTAAGTATATATGTATGAGGAATGAATGAATGTCGGTGCGTGCGAATGTACTATAGCCAAACTTCATATCGAAGGCGGTTTGGATTTGGATTGGAAACTTTTAGAAACCGATTACATAGATCGTGACATTATTTACTGCATTTGTGAGCGAGTGCGTGCGTGCGTAAACATGAATGTTTAATAATCGAAAACCGAATCAAGTTAAAACCTGGCTGGCGTTCTTTTCGACGACTGGTTTTCCATTCCATGGGGCCTGCTGCTTTTATCGCCTCCTTACGTTTGTAATTTTAGCACACTTTCAATATTTATTGTCGGTTTCTGCTCCCCTTTTGATAATTGCGAAAAACAAACTGAGTAAACAAGATTCAGCAACGATTTTTCAGCCCGCCGCGCTATGCAAATACATAAGAATAACCACAGTGGGCAAACGAAACCGAAAGCTCGTCTGCCGTTGCCATTTCCAAACACATATTGTCGATAGTTCCTCCTTCGACGGCATCTATGCACACCAGCAACATGCAACACTGCAAGCTGCAACGTGCAACGTGCAACGTGCTACCTGCAATGCCATAGCAACAACCACTGAGCGAAAGTTTTGCCAAGTCGCACGCCGGTTATGTTAACAAGTGTGGGTTGTTGTTTTTCCCCCGCCTTTCCATTCACCACCCGCACTGTGTGTCAAGGCACTGCGAATCCGATTCCGAATACAAATCCGTAAGGCTGTGAACGTCTTTTTCGCGACACAGTAACCTGCAGGCAGGCCAAATTAGCGATTTAAATGCTCCCGCTCACATGGAACAAGGTCCCATTAAAACACACCCGAGGGCAACAAAACAATAGTACCAAACATTTAAATACTTAGATCTTAATTAAAGATATCATATTAAGTCAAATATCATTATTTCTTATAAAATTAACATTATATTGCCAAAATAATGATATCATCCTAAATACCTTGTCCGAAAACTAACCAATTTATTTTTTCACACAGATAAATACGATTATTTAGACCAGTTGGTTGTAGATACAAATAAATAATATCAAATAATTTAGAATGTCATTATACTAATTATCTAGTTACAAAGTTAGCCAATTCGAGTCTCTATTCAGAAAAAGATCAAATGGGCTACAAGTGCATAAAATCGAAATAATGGTGATTATATCATTTTAATATTTGATATTTATGCTTATTATAACATGCCAATTCAATTTTGGTACTATAGCTATACATTTTAGATTTGAATTAAAGTTAATATAAATGTTTATTACTTGATATTAAACGTTTTTAACAAGCTTGTTAATTAAAGTTCTTACAATTAAATTCCGTATTCTTGGAGCTAATGTCTTGTCCGCCACTGTGCATGTGTATACAGTGCGCGACGGCGAAGAAAACTGAAAATCAAGATAGTAGTTATCTACTTTAGATGGCCTTTCACAGCCGGGGACTGGGAAACATTGAAATGCAAATACGCTGCCTCGGTAGTTTTGTTGTGTCAAACATTAGGGGGGATAAGCCAGTCAGTCTACTGATCGATCGGTGTGCGAACAATGGGCCTGCTACACGTACTCACCACTTTCCCACCCTTTTTAATCGCTTCCAGCCCAGTGTCACACCTGTGCGAGTTTTTGGGCAACCGAAAATTTGACAACTACCGCCTGTGAATACACAAGGAAATGTTGCTTAAATAAAAGTTAGTTGGAGAAGAGAGTTCCAGCAGTCGGGTCTTCGGATTTCTTCAGATAGGGCTGCTCACGTCGACGGGGCGGATACAAAGTCTACATGTGTCACAACAGCAACATCGGCAAATAATTTAAATGCTACGCGGCGGCAATTGAAGAGGCAACAATTAACCAAGACCACTGCAACTTAGAGGAATAGTGGAAAATCACTTGTATATATAAAGGCATATATATATATTTAGCTCCTGCAACAAAATGAAGAATCGCCAGCGGGCCCGCCGAATATCGCTAAATGAAAACCACAACAAATACTTGGGCACTGGCGGCGGCAGCAGCATCGATGTACAAATATTTACCAATACAAAAGAACCCAATCAAGTCAATTTAAATTCATCGTCAAAGCTGCTGGCAACCACAGTAACGACGACCTCAGCGGAGGCTGCTCTTCCCGCTTCGCTTCCAGTTGCTCAGATAGCACAGCAGCAACATCTACAGCAGCAACATCTACAGCGACAACAGCTACAGCAGCAACAACAGCTGATTATGCCGCCCACAATGATGATGGGCAAATATTTTCCATCGCATGCAAAACTGAGAAAATGCAAATCGACACCGAGTCTCAATTTTGATGGGTTGGAGCCCATGGAACCCATGGAGGAGGACCCCCACTGTCATCGCATTTCCTCATTTCCACGGAACACCGCCTCGGAGGCTAAGCAAACGCAGCAACATGAACAACTATCACGCATCACCAGCAACGAAGGCAGCTGCAACAGCAACATCAGCAGCAACAGCAACATCAGCAACAAGTGCAACAGCAATGCGACACCAACAACACCGGAGTCATTGCGCTTTGGATGCGCTCACTATAAGCGACGGGCCATGTTTGTGGTAAGTGCAATAAGTAGTCAATATACATTCATATCAGCAGTCTTACTGAACAATAAACGAAAGCAAAAGTCACAGACACTGCAGAAAAAATCTCAGCTAGCAATGCACTTGAACCTGAATTTACATATAATTAATCAGTGAAGTAGATCAATTAAAAGTAAAAAGGGGGGTGATTCAATAGGTATTTTTACAGCCATTGTAAGGATTCTAAATTTCATGGATTAATGATCAATAGATACATTACACACTTAGACTTACCAAATACATTTTGATCTTTTAGTTTGTTTATAAGTTTATTCAAAACTTAAAACTTTTATCTTAAGTTTTTTATATAATTTAAATCAAAAGATTTTTTGTATGTCAGCTAATTCCGCGAATTCTTCAGAGCCCACCCTTAAGAAAGTTTTTCTGAGACAAACATAAGAAAATTCTTAATTACATTCATTCTTCTCAGTTACATTTTTAATTAATATTTTGTTTTCCAAGCAATAAAGGAATTAACCCTTTACAATGATGCGGGCTTATTATTTCTTATTATCAGAGACCCCTATCAATTACTCGCTTCAGAAGTATATCTAAACCAGGGAATCGTTTCGTATCGAGGTTTTTATTGTGACGCATTCGGGGATTACAGAGTGTGGCTATAGCCACCCATATATATATATTTGTTACAATACGAAAACCTATCAATCATCAATAAATGCAGGTTGGGTTATGATGATAAGGAATTAATTCCATATATGGACATTATTAAAAGTCAATTTTAAATTATAAAGATTTCGCTGAATTTTCTACTATTTTTAGTCCAAGTCATATTTTAGAAGCTATAAAATTTTCCAAATTCACAAAAATTTTGGAATTCTTTGAGAAAGTTATGATGGCGCCTTAAGGGGGCATCTGTGCTTTCTGCACATTTCGTCGTCGCTTTATTTGGTCGGTGTCTATCTATTCCGGCTACCTTTCTGAAATGGGGCATTTAACCTTTATTTATTCGTTTCTAAACAAACAGGCCAAATAAAGTGCCTGAAGTCTAAACAGACACCTTTTGGCACTGATTCTTTTGTGCCGGGTGTAATTTTAATTCAATTATAGGGAATCTCTATTTGCATGGCAATTGTTTGGGTGTTGTGTGTGGACAACCACAGACTCACGATGTCCGGATTTTGGAGGGGTATACAGATGGGGTCTGGGTCTGCTCTAGTTCCGATTCACGGCCCAGGAATTCTCGGTGAGCAGCTGCCCCAGAGGCGAGTGGCCATTTAACACCTCCATTCTCCACTTCCATTCATCTGGGCAAACAATGCGTTTATCTTCATCGGTCGGGTTTGGATAAGAAATTATGAGGAAACGTGAAATTGTGTGTGCATATAAAGCAATCGTTCCCCAGCTATATTCAGGCCTTTACTTTAACAATTAGGAGCCAGCAGACATAATTATCAAGAGGTGATAAGTACGGGATATGATAGTACCAGTATAAAAGTTTTAAGGTGAGAAAAGTGAGTCAATGCGTGGAAAGTATTAAAATATTAAAGATTAAATTATTATGATTGTCTTGAACTCCATTGAATAATAATAAAACCAAGAAGTATTTAACTGCAATTTTGAAGTATTTTAGGTGAACACCCTAACTGTTTTAGTAACTTTTTTTAACCACCTTATCAACTTTTTCTTAAAAGATAATACCTCAAATATATTTACTTAGGAAGGGTGTCGAGCTCTGATCTACCGCAATAATAAACAATTAATAAAACAAAAAAATGTATAACAGCAGGCAATTAGTAATCCTAAATAAATTAAAATTAATATATATAATTTTTTTAATTTTTTCTACTTGCCTTAAACAAACAAAAAAAAAAACGGATCATAAATTTTTCAAGTGGAAAATCAACACGTTCAAGTAACTGTAAAACTGAATCATTCCAATTCCGCGATATGAATTGATAATTCACCCCAAAATTCTTTCTCATGCGGTACCAATTTAAAAGCTCTCCAAAAAATGTCACGTAAGTTCGTACACGTCCCAATCTGTCCTACATTCTCTATAATCCGAAGGGTTTTTTTTCGATGTTTTCGCTTTTGTGTGTGTATTCACGTTTTACACCGAGAAAAATTTGTAAAAGCAAAAGCTCAACTTACTTGTATTAATGAGGGTCGCATTAACTGTTGTATCAGGTGAAGTAATTTATTCTCAAATATTTATATTCGCCCCACAATGCGTGAAATTAATTTATACATACTTGTGGACTTAAGCTCAATGTTAAGAGCAATATGTGCAATCCCAAGTGGAGCAATGCCCGCAATTACTGGCTCCTTAGTATCTTAGTATTGTGTGTTCCACCAGATCTTGTATCAATTTGTCTTAGAACCTTGTAGTATTTGCTGGCTTCTTTGTTTCGATTAATAAATAAATTTGAGATGTCTGGACTTAACCAATTGCAGGAACAACAGCGTTATAATACGATCATTAGTGAAGCGCAGCAATAAAACGAGGGGGAAACACAAAGAAACCGGATTCGAAGATTCTACTCCGTTTCTGTACTTCGAGTGTTATCATCGCAACAGAGTTGAAATAAATACTTAAAAGTGTTGTCAAGCTATAAATAATTCTGAAAGATAGTGGAGATGTGCGAGGCTGGAATGATATAAATAGCTGGGGTGTTGGCTGCCACTAAACTGAACTCAAGGGAAGACTTTGTTACATAAGTTACAGAAGGCGGACAAACAAGATAAGGGATATGTACTTACTGTAAACTAACCGATTTTTAATCTCTCTGCATGCAATGAGAAATTCTTGGGTGAACACGAGAAACCGGATCGATCTGATACAGTTTCGGTCAGTCTTTATCATAACCGAATGTTGATAATTCGAGCTATATCGACGAGTGAACTAATTAGCAACCGCCTAATGAACCGACACGAGTGGCTATAGGCATCTTTTCAAACGGATTCAGTTTCACCAGCTGATTTTATTAGGGTATCGACTCGTAGTTCATAAAACTGCGATCGAGTTCCAAGTGCAATGTTTATGACAATGCTAAGTCTGGCCAGTAGATCTGACGCCTTTTTGGGTCTGAGACGTCACTTGTCAATTTTACCCACCATTTGTTTTTAAGCCCGTTTCCAGGCAGATTTCGTAAATTAGCAACACAATTTAGGAATTAGGGGCCGTGTCTCCGTTGGCTGCTAATGAATTATGTTGCTTGATAATGGGTAGTCTGTAGTCCTTGACTGGGGGAGGGTTCCATCAGGGGAGTGGAATATTTTGTTCAACGTTTTCTTTCCAGTACTAATTTCTTTTTATTTTGATTTCTTTCCATTTCTTATTTATGTAGACCCCCTGCTGCAACAAGTTCTACAAGTGCCGATTTTGCCATGACGAGAACGAAACGCACCACTTTGATCGCAAAACCCTCACCGAATTGATATGTTCCGAGTGCAATACAAGGCAAACGGTTCGGGAACAGTGCGAGAATTGCGGAGTGCGATTTGGGAAGGTAAGTTCATGGGCTATCTTGAAATATATCTTTGTAGCTTATGGGTACTTAGAAGTATCTTGAAGAAAAGAGTAGTTTTTATAACAATTTTTCTAAAAACTTTGTCAACAAAACAATAAACTCTTTCGAAAATTTAAATATCTTCTTTTTACTCATATCGTGAGTTTTTTAAACGATATTAGAATTTAACAACAATGAATTCAACATTTTAGAAATTCAAAAAAAAAACATGGAAGTAAATCCAATTATAACATTAAAAAGTTATAAAAGGCAGCTTAATTTTATTGAATAAAAAATTTACAAAAATTCAAAAGACTATAGTCTATAGATCTTTAATTAACATAAAAATACCTTTCTATACCTTTCATTAAATTAGAAAAAAAATCTTAAAAAGTATGTAATGCTGTAAGTTTTAATTGATGTCGCTGACCTGTAATATAACTTTGGTGTACCTTATTAACTCCAGTATACCTGCCTGATCTGCAACCTCTTCGACGATGCGGATAAGCAACAGTACCATTGCCATGGATGTGGAATCTGTAGGATTGGAGGAGCCGAAAACTTCTTTCACTGCGAGGTCTGCAATATGTGTCTGCCTATCCAACTGAAGATCGATGGCCACAGGGTACGTTGGGTCTTGATTTTGGACCCCATTAGGTATTTTAAGATTGTCCACTTGGAAAACATTTGGCCTGTAAGTGCGGATGGTGACCTCCGCTTTTCGAAAGCAAATCAAAGAAACAGCCAGCCGGCTGGCATATTAATTTTGTGTCAATTCATTGCCCAAACCGGTTGCCTAATTGCTTTTTGTAGCGATCCGCGATCTGCGATCTGCGATATAGTTGAGTGGATATGAATGTCAAAACTGTTGCAGGAATGGCTTAATTAATTGGCCAGCATATCGAGAGTGCTGTGCAGACGCGTGTCAGGCAGCGAAATGGGCCAAAGATCTGATGCGAATTTACATAATTGATTGGGATATGTTTTTAATTGCCGTTATATGTATCTATCTATCTATCTATCTATTCCCTTGCAGTGCGTGGAGAACATCTCGCGATCCCACTGCCCGGTTTGTCTGGGCGACATCCACACTTCGCGCATTCCCTGCCATATTCCCGACTGCGGCCACCTGCTGCACAAGATGTGCTTCGACCAGCTGCTGGCCTCCGGCCACTACACCTGTCCCACCTGCCAGACCTCGCTGATCGACATGACGGCGCTGTGGGAGTACCTGGACGACCAGGCGGAGCGGATGCCGGTGCCCCTCAAGTACGAGAATCAGCGAGTGCACATATTCTGCAACGATTGTCACAAGGTGCGTTACCAAATTATACAAAACTTAGGGTAACAGCTAAATATAACTCAAACAAACACTCAAAAAAAGAAATAATATATCTTTTTTTAAAAAATACTTTACGTCTGAAATTAAGACCTATTGATTTTCAGAACATTTTATTTTTTTCGATTTTATAGACTTTTCTAAACTTTCCCCCAGAAGTTTTTGGGACTTTTTAAAAATAAATACAAATAACCAACTTGAAAAGAACATTCCACCAGAAACTAGAGCACTATTTCCAAAAACATAATATAAAGCGTATTAAAAATTAACTACTATTACAATTAAAGTCTTAAATAATATAAAAGACTTCAAAAGCGTAAATAATTTAAACATACTATATATCGTCGCACCAAAACAAGGAAACAATACATGATAAAATAACACCTTTGTATATATATAGTCTTAAGTTAGCTTGATATAAAATAATGTTTAAAGTTCCTTCATTTATTTTGCAGACTTCCAAAACCAAATTCCATTTCATCGGACTCAAGTGCGTGCATTGCGGCGCCTACAATACCACGCAGGATGTAAAGAGGCGCCTGTCCCTGGTCACCGATGAGCCATCCTCGGCGTGATGTCCACCGATCCACACCATATTAGCATCAGCATCCACATTCGCATCAGCAACAGGAAATCTCTTGCCATGCCACCCACATTTGAAGAAACTATTTTGTTTATTGAACACAACACAACTGAAATCGAAACGCATTGAATTTAGATCAAATTCGAGCTGGTATCGAATATAAACCATACAAAAACAAACAAAAGGCTCACTAAATTTGGGTGTGAACTCGAAAACACCTGGAGATTTGAAAACATTAATTGGGTTAATGGAAATAGTTAGTTTCAATATTGTGATAGGCCTATAACAAAAATTCCATTCTTATTGTGTTTTTAAATCTCTAGGGAATTCAAAAAACCCCAATATGATATACACTTTATACATTGGTAAAAACTAAATTTCACTCGAATTTTTAAGTATTCCATTTGCAAAAATCATTTTGTGTAAATCTCGAATTTCTGTGTGCAAATTTAATTTAAGAAAATAACCTTTTTAAACTCTTGAAATTCCGTTACCATAAATTTTTAATAAAAAGAGAAAACGTACAAAAGGAATAGTTTATGTATTTTTTTTGGGAATATATGTATATAGTATTTTAATTTGGAATTGAGTGATCATAGCAGGAGTTAATATTTATACATTTTTCGTTTAAATTTCTTTGGTTAAAATATATAATTATAATTATCTTTTTCAGTAACTTTTTGATGCCTAAATCTAATTATTATTCATATTCATAATATCATCACCTTCTCCAGAAGAAGTTTGGATGGAAGCCGGTAGAAGGCGTAACAAGACCACTTTTGTACATACTTAAGTTGGTGAATAAAATCGAGAACAACTTGATAATGATGATTTACAATAGAAGAACTGAAGAACATATAAATTTCCTCTGATAGAATATGTAGTGGAAAACTTTTAAAAAGTTTTCCAAGAATTGATCTGCTAATTAGGGATATTTTGTAATTGACAAACTACTGCGCCTTTTCCTTATCCACTGCGGCAGCGATTCCATCTCCGGCAGCTGCTTTCTCAGCCGCACGGTTCTTTCTACGTTCGGCGGCCTTTTTCTGACTGCTCAGGTATAATCCCAACGCAATCATCGCCGCCCAGCTGATGTATCCAATGTGATAGACCGAGCTATAGTACCGCCAGATCTTGCCAAACGAGGAGAGCAGGAAGGCCTCGCCTAAGTAACTGAAGGCGAACCACTTGAAGATCCAGAAGATGACGTCGATTACACGACGGTTAGTGCCAATGGCATTTTTGCGCACCAACTTATCCCACATATCCTCCAGAGCAACGTAGAAGGGAGCGCCCATGATGCAGAAGTAGTGTCCCGGCCGGAATCCGTGCCAGTAAGCAGAGCACAGCAAAGTGGCGCCAGTCCTAGGAAGATATCAAAACCATGTTAGTAAGGGAAACGCTGATAAAGCCCATTATAGGAGTAACTACTAGGAATACCTGCCAACCCTGCGATCAGTAGCAAAGGGAAAGAACAACAACAATAGGAGTAATACGAGAAGCAAGCAGTAAAACAACTAAATCTACGACTCTATGAAATTAGTTAATGAGAAACTTGAACTTGGAGTAATCCTCCAATTTAACTTCATAGCGTCTTTCTACAATAAAATCGCACCTGTATTTCTTGCTTGGAAAGAGTTTGTACACGTTGACAGCCAACCAGTATTGGACACACACATTCCAGTGCTTCATGCCCTCGCGGAAGGTCCAGCAGCGCTCCACCTCCAGAACTCTTGTGTTGACAATCGTAGTGAAGTTGTAAGTGTGCTTCTCCGCGTCGCGCTTTAGGTGCTGGTAGCGTTTTCGAGGTCCCTCGCCATTAGTGGGATCCGATTCATCCGGATAGGCTCCAAAGCCGGCCATCGTGCAGACACATTCGCTTAGGGTCAGTCCGGTGTAGATGCGGGCACGGAAAGTGAAGAACGTGGGCCATACGTACAGCAGGCGGTAGACAAAGGAGCGATCGTTGAAGAACTCATCAGTCAGCGCATACTGTATGATAAATCAAATGAGAAAGGAATCTAGTGTGCTTTAAGTACTCACATCTAGTGGCCAGATATAGTTTGTGGCCAAATATAGAGCACAGTAAAAGACTGCATGCTTAAGCTTCTCCAAAGTGGCCTCAACACTGGGAGCATAAGTCTTAAAGGGCATCTCAAAGTAGTCTCTGTACGTACGATACCGATAATAGGGACCTGCAATCAATAAAAAAAAAGTGCATCCATTTTAAATTATCAATGTATGAGTAATGTTTTACAATCAGCAATTAAATTGGACTTTGATATCTACATGTGTTTCGACTAGTTATAGGTTTTTCTACGAAACTAGTTTGAACCAAGCCCGATCTTAACCTGTAAGAACTCCGATGTAGTTAAAGCTGTAGTGCAGGATCTCGGCGGCACTCAGGGTCTGCAGCTCCTCGTCGTAGTCGGTGATTTCGACGAGACTCTCCTGGTTCACATCCCGCTGGTCGTTCTTCTTCTGCTCGTCGCGTGCCTGCAGGCGTTTCCAGGCGGCTGTCTTCTCGAAGGCAATACCGGAAACCTGCCAATGGAGGGATTATCAGCAAAGTAACTTAAATGATAGATGGTTATGCAACCCACCTTCAGGGTGAGCAGCATTTGGATCATGTTGGTGTGGCCGGGAATGCCCAGGTAGAAGTCGAACATGCGGAAGAACACCAGGTAGCCAAACATGACCACGAAGGTGACCAGGTGGCCTTTGCTGGAGGAGGGCGAATCAGGAATTATTAGTGGGTTCCAGAGGCTAATGATGTCACCAACTCACCTTGGATGCACCAGGAGCACGGCGCAGGTGCCCAGGGCCAGGGAAACGAAGCAATGCAGGCTGTGGAGCCCCGAAACGATCACAACCACAATAACGCCCAGTGCGGTGGACACCAGCTTCCGCTGGCCCTCGTCCGAGATCTTCCTCACATAGCTCCCGGCGCCGATGCAGGCCAGCAGGCAGATCACGTAGATCACGTCGTCGAAACTCATCGTGCTGTGAACACTATGCCTTTGCTTCTATTCCGCCGCTATGCTATGCTATTGATTTATATTATGTTATTTTATTATTATAATTTCTTCAGTGTTACCAGATGGTGAACCGCTTTTTAGCCCAAAACTCTGCGGCGATGTAGTTTTGCCGCCAGATTTGAGCGAGTTATAAACGTGTAAGTTTACGGTTCCGTTTACTGATCATTTTCTTGAATCTTCATTAAAAAACGCAGAAGTTTTTCATTTTGCAAACTATTTTAGTTCTAAATACCTAACTTTTAGAAAAATTATCTCATAATGCAATTGTAAATGTAGAATAAAAGGGTATGATGAGTGGAAAGGAAAGCTTTACATCTCATTTTGGCTGTTCCCTAAGCCAGGAGAATTGAAAAAAAAACTAAGCAATTTCTTTAGTAAACATTTTGTTATTATGAGCATTGATGAAAGATTGATGATTCCCGCCAAGAAATCAATATTTCATCTGTTATCGGAGGAGAGTGTATTTGCTAAGCGTGCCGGGTGTCCCTACTAACCGCTAATGCACAAAAGCTGGCAGATATGAACCAATAAAGATTCTCATATTTTTAAACGTAGTATAATGCACAATTTTACTTTAATTAAAATTTCCCCTGCCATTGTTTATTAATGGCAATGGAACCTGTTTTTATTTAACTTTTTAAAAATTGTCGTTTAATAGCATGTGGCTTTCAATTGGAGGTACTGGAGGTTGCTTAAAAGATGAAACTTTAAAAACAAATTATTTTTAATTATTTTATTATACTTAACATTTGTATGGTATACGGCTTTTTAAAAGAACATAACAAAGAACTGACTTAAGCCCCTTTTCTTTTCCTATCGTAAAGAGGCACGTCTCATAAAAATCAAACAATTTCTTGGACAATAAGAATAATTATACATAAGAGTTTCCCACAGTTCATATTTTCCTCATAGAATTCATATTAAATGCTTGGAAAATATGTGTACTACCCACAAATAAATATCTTGAATCGGAGATATTTACTATACTAAACCAAAAAGATGTTATTTGGACTAAGCATCTGAGGCTTATTTACATTATACATATTTAATATTTATATCAATTATTTATTTGGTATGTACATATATTATTAAACCACATAACACAGAAGCGACATTCTTGTCCTAATGTAAAGTGGAAAGTCCCATGATAGTGCAGGAAAAATCGACTAATTTCTTGGACAATTAGAATAATTATTTGCAACAGTTTCCCACACTACCTATATTGTCTCCGTAAAATTCATGTAAACTGGTTGGAAAATTGTATTGCAATGACTTCCTCACAAAACTCCAAACACGTCAATTGGCATTTATCAAACATCAAAGCAATAACGCTTCGCAAGTATTTATATGGTATACGGTTTTTTAAAGGAACATACCCCTTTTTCTTTTCCTATGGTAACGAGGAACATCCAATAAGATTGCGGGAAAAATAAAACAATTTCTTGGACAATAGGAATAATTATTCACAAGAGTTTCCCACATTCTTATTGTCCTCATACAACACTTATAAAATAGCAAGCAAAAAGATTTACTACCCACAGCTAGATCGATTTGAATCGGAGATATCTATAGGTATGTGTATCTAATGTTAATTGGACTAAGCATATGAGGTTTATTTATATTATACTCATATATAATATTTATATTTAATATTTATTTGGTTATTAAATAACAACACACAAGCCGACTTTCTTGTCCTAATATAAAGTGGAGAGTCCCATGATAGTGCGGGAAAATCGAATAATTTCTTGGACAATAAGAATAATTATTTGCAAGAGTTTCCCACCTCACCTATATTGTCTCCATTAAATTCATATACTGTTTGGAAAATTGTATTGCAATGACTTCCTCACAAAACTCCAAGCACGTCAATTGGCATTTATTAAATATCAAAGCAATAACACTTCGCAATTGATATTTCCCAACGCACGCCACAAAAGTCAATTAGATGAACCACCCATTTGATTTTAATACGGGTCGTTGATAATGAGATTCCATAATCGGTTGTAAACGCCCAGCTGATAATTGTGATCGAGTTTAGCTAAAGCGTTTGCCCACTTTTTGCGGCTATCATGAGTGAGCGCCTAGAATTTCCCATGTCTATAGTGTCTGTCCTAACTCGGTCTAGTGCTACGTCATAGAGCGCATGTAGAACCGGTAATTCGAACTTAACACGTTTCAGTGGGAAGAAACGCGTGCCTCTATAGAAAAGGCGGGCAATGCCTCAAATCAGCTGGACTTACTATGATCAGAGGCTGATTTCAGAAGGGGTTTCTTATATCCGGCTTTATAATATAAGGCCAGGGTTCATTTACCGATCTTTGGTGCTTTTTTAGATAAGGAACATTATGATGGGTTCATTTTAAGAGATCATTTTTAAAATATATCATTTTATTCAATATATTTTGAACTGAATGTTATGTTATTGTATTAAATTACGAATTAAATTATTCAATGTTTTTACTATGTTATGGTTTTTATCTGTGTATGCTTTCGATGTTTAGTACTTTAAGGAAATATTATACTTAAATAAATTATAACTTAACTTTCAGATATTGTATAGAAAATTGTATAGTTACATATAGTCATCATACATTTTATAAAAGGTAAAAGGTAAGTTTTCGTTAGATTTGAAAACTGAAGACTTGTTGGAATCTAGTTTTTCCCATAACTACCTCCCCCTTTGAACTCCACCACTGATCTGAGCGGGCTAATCGCTTGATCAGTGCGATGTATTCGCGAGTCTCTACCAGGTATGACGTGCTGATCCGATCCCGTCTGGGGAGTTGATCTATCAAAACCCAGAATGCATTGCAATATAAATAGGCTCGCTCAGTCGGCAGCATATAAAACCAGCAAGACCGATCGAACAGATCAACAGAGTGCATTAGCAAGTGGAATCGATAGCTTCTCTTAGTTGCAGCTGATACAATAAATCAACACATAATGTGGACTAAAATATTTGCAGTTTTGCTGTTGGTGGCAGCATTAGGTGAGTCTACTTGAATTGGTTTGGAAAACATGGAACATTATATTAATGCATGCATAATTACCTGCAATTAGCTCAAGGCAAGCCCAGTGTCAATGGAAATGGAGTCGAGGGCAACTACGATGATGAGATGAGTGAGTTCATGGATGCCCTGCCGAACCTCGATGATACCCCCTTCGGATTGGGACAGAGATCGGATATCTCGACGGAACCGGAGGTGGATGATATTCTGGCCAATCTTGATGATGAGTACGAGGGAGCCAAGCACACCGAATGGAATCAATGTGATAAGGATCTTAAAGAGTCAAGGGGCATTGGAAAGTACTTGGATTTTTCCTTTGTCAAAAAGATAGCCAGCAATCTGAATCCCTTCGGCAGCAAGAAGCTTCGCATGCAGTTCTACCTCTTCAAGAGGGAGTTCCCCGAATGCGGTAGGGAACTGGATTTCTCGAACGAACGCAAGTGGAGGCACTCTGGCTTCAATGCCTCCCTGCCCACCAGATTGATGATCCACGGCTGGATGAGTCAGTCGCGGGGTTCCTTCAATCGGGATGTGAAGAACGCCTATCTGAAGAAGGGGGATTACAATGTGATCGTGGCCGATTGGAGCGCCAGTTCGGCAAATATCAACTACTTTTCGGTGGTCAATCTAATCGAGACCTTTGGCGCCCAGTTGGCTCAGTTCACCAGGGAGCTGAATCGTCAGTTTGGAGCCGACTTCGATAGCATGTATCTGATTGGTCACTCTTTGGGTGCCCAGATCGCAGGATCGGCAGGAAAGCGACTTAAGCCGGATCAGGTCAACACCATTTTCGCTCTGGATCCCGCGGGTCCTAAGTTCCGTCATCGCAGCGCCGAATTCCGGATTGATCCCACCGATGCCAAGTTTGTGGAGTCCATGCATACGAGTGCCAACTTTGGATTCCGCCGGCCTACAGGTAGTGCCACCTTCTATCCGAACTATGGAGCATACCAGAGGAGTTGCTACTACCTGGGCTGCTCCCACATTCGTTCGTACCAGATGTTCGCCGAGTCCATTAATTCCCCACTGGGATTCTGGGGAACCCCCTGCACCCGGGACAATGGAAGGTGGCAGTGTGACCAGAGCAAGCGACAGACCATCCAGATGGCTGGAGAGCCTTCGGTTCACAAGGAGGGTATTTTCTATGTGAAAACCTCTTCCAGCGATCCCTTTGCCCTGGGAAAGCAGTAGAACTGGGATAGATTTTAAATCTAAAGTTATTATATTCTAGTTTTAGGCTCCTTTGAATGTGATTTAACTATACCAAATAATATTACAAAGTATATTATTTTATCTTAATAATGTTTAATTTTGTGTTCTTGAATATATGTTAAAATTAATCTATCTTATTAAGTAAAAAAGGTGTACCTGTCAATTCCTTGAAATTTTAATATTTTTGACTTATTAAAAATGGAAGAAATAAATTAGAGAAAACGAAATCACAATAATTTTAACTAAGATAATAATAATAATAATTTTAACTAAGATAATAATAATAATTTTAAATAATAATTTTAAGCAGAAATTAATTAATTTATTTAGTTCAGCTTACCATGAAGATTAAATAATTTCCAAATTAAAGGTCTTTAAAACATAGTGTGCTGCTTATAAACTTTCACATCCCTAGCATCAACCACATCAATATCAGCATTAAATTAAAATCAATTTAAAACTTGTAATCTACAGTTACTTAAACTTTTCGACAAGATGTCGGCCGAAATTGAGGAATTACTAAAGCGTTACCAGAACTATCCGAATGTTGCTGGAGTTATTATTTTGGACCCGTTCGCCATACCCATCAAGACGACCATGGAGTACACTTTGACTGTCCACTACGCGGCCCTGGTTAGCACGTTGACCTACAAGGCGGCCAAAATGGTCAACAATTTGGATGCGAGCAACGAGCTGATGACCATACGCCTGCGCACCAAGGTTCACGAGGTGATAGTGCTGCCCTCCGAGAACTACATCATCATTGTGGTCCAGAATCCGGGCACTTGATTGCCTTATTTTTGTCTTAACCATACCCAGTACAGTCCAATAAACCATATATTTCCCGTGTTTTCCCGATTGCAATTGCCTTTATCTAGTTTTAATTAAAGTCGCAAAGTGTCTGGGCCAATGGCGCATCTTTGGCGATGTGAAATATGCGAGTTGGCGATGGCTTGGCGTTAATTGCTGCAGATAAATACACGCCGCGTCGCCATAATTACGACAGACAGATTACGGGCCGCACTTAATTGTCCGCCGTAAAGTGTGTTTGCCTTGCCTGCCCGGTATCTCTAATCCTTCCAGAGAAGAAGCCAGTCCCAATCCTCCAGCCTTGGAGAAAAGGGGCTACGGATCCTGCTCCTTCTCGATTTTAATTATTCGGCGACGTTCTCGTTCCCAGTCGTTTGCATATTCATTGGTTCTCCTTGCGAAGGCATCGCTTTGATTTCCATTATGGCGATTTTACAGATTTTTTCCACCTCAGACTGCAGAAACTTTGCCTGCAATGTGCTGGTTGGCCATGGCCAGATAAGCTATCCGAATCGGTTATAAAAATGGCCAAGTTAAGAGGTAAACGGTTCCAAAGTGATTTAAATATTTTGACTCTTTCTTGGAGGAGGTTGGGGAGAGAATTTAATTTTATTAGCACCAGGAGGAGCGATCAAGGATATAAATTAGTATGGATTTGGCTTATACTTCGTCTTTGTCCCGTACAAAAAGCATATATTGGTTTCTATAAAAACAACTTTCTTCCTTTTTAATGATGGCCTATAAAATGTTCTTAAATCGAGATAAAGCGTTCTTTAATCAAGACCAATTTTTTCTTGATTTCAGTTTTTTTGGTCTATAATGCGTTTTCTAGATTTTGTCTTTGTTAAAAAAAGATGATAAAAACGACTATTTTATTAGCCTTTTTTATTTACATATCTTGCTTAAAGATGTTTTTAATAAGAACGTTTTTTATGTGTAGTCCAGAATACTTAAAATTTTAAAAAATTGTACCGTAACGGAAACAACAAATATTTTCTACCCAAATTATCTCATCGCCCTATCCATGAGAAAATATGACAGCTGCTTTTTCCGACCTGGTCAGCATTCTGTAAATATATTTCATTTTCATTTCAGGTTTCGGACTGTAAAGATCTCTAAAAAACAAAAAAAAAAACAAAATTCTTTTATATAAATTTACAAAATTGTCTAAGTTTAACTTTTCTTCAAAAAACTATAAGTAATGGAGTACGGAAACGGTATGCAATATGAAGGTTTTGGCCAAGGCGGTGAAGTGAGTATAAACCGAATTTCCGTGTCCCGCCCAAAAACATTTTTATGACCACAGGGCTATGAAATGAACTACGACCAGATGGGTCGTGGCCAAGGATATAGCCAACAGCCCAGTGGCTATGGACAGGAGTCGAGGAACTACCAAAGTGGATCAGCTGCCCTTGGAGGTCCTGGATACCGCAGTCCCCTGCGATACAATAAAATTCTCCGCGAGATGAACTCCCGCAACGGACTTTAGTAAGTGGATCTGTTGTATATATATTTCCGGAATTTATGTAGTCTGATGATGCCCTTTTCCCTATAGTTCCCCAATGGAGCAGCAAAGGGGCGGTGGCCAGGGCGATTACTACAATACTTTGCCCGGCCTTGGAGGCGCCGAGGGTCAGGCCTACCAATCTCGCAACAATGGAAACTCTTACTTCTGAAAATCGTTGTGCCCATGCAGTTTGTAGAAATTATGGCTTGCGTTTTGACGTGTCGCTCACTTAAAATAAATTCTAAACGAAATATTTATATGACTTTCTTTTCATTAAGCCTTTGGGTTTGGTTTCGGTTAAATTTGCTAATGCTTGCAATCGCTATTGTCTTTAAAAATTGCCTAAATAAATCTTAGTGCATTATGGAGTGGCTATTTGCATGGTCCTTAACCTTCTAAAGAAAGATTTTTTCGTTCTATTTGGCTTGGAAATATCTTAATGTTGCCTTTCATTGGTGAATTTTACTGTAAATAAAAGATACACGAAATTGTTAATGTCTAACCTCTGAAGATAGATGACTTTTACATTTTTAAAATATTTGTCCTTGCCAGTTGACAAAAGGAAACTTAACAAAAAACCTGCTTACTTTTTTTACGTAGAGTAAAGGGGTATGTAAGATTTATCGGAAATACTGTTACAGTTAAAAGGAAGCGTTTCCGACCCCATAACGAATATTTATTCTTGATTGTGATCACTAGCCAAGTCAATTAAGCCATGCCGGTATAAACAATCAGACCTCGGAAATTATAAAAGCTAGAAAGTTGAGACTTGGTAGGTATTTTTTTTAGGTTCTTGCGCAGCGCAAGTTTATTTCAGCCATGCCCACTTTAACGCCCATAACGCTAACAGCTGTCTAGCACCCACACATTTAAAATTTTTGTATAGGATTTTGTTTCGATTAATAGTATATGTCTTCATGTCAAATTATTCAAATGGGACCATCCGCAAAATATAAAGGAGTGCAATTTTGGGTACAGCCGCTTTTCTGCTTGCATATCTCCATCTCCCTCGCACTCCCCACTCTAATGGGTTTCCTCAAGGAACAACATATCATTTTTTTTGAAATCTAGTAATATTTTCTTATCTGGTTTCTCGGAAATGAGGTTAGCTCATTCGATTTAAACTTTCTAACAAATACAACCAGAAAAAATTTAAAAAAAATTACAAAAATTTGTACTAAATTGTTTTGTTAAGAAAATATATACCAAACCATGGATATTGACTTTTCCACGTATGCTCAGCTCTCAGGCTTTTCCTATATGCCCACTCCCGAGGAATACTACCCGGAGGTAAGTATTATAAACATTTTTCTATCCGTTATGTTGCAGATTTGTTGAAATACTTAGATGAGGGGCGGAATGCAGCAGCAGCAGTGCGGCGATTTTGATCAGGGATCCAGGCAGATGCCCAATCATCAGCCTTCTCCAGCACCTATCCAAAATCGGTACCATCAGAGGACTACTATGGACATGTCCGATGGCTTTAAGGCCGATCCCTATCTTCCAGTTCGCCATCAATGCACCAGTGCCTCTTCATATCGCTGCATGATGCGGGAACAAAAACGAGCCAAGGAAATGATGTCCCGCAACGGGCTATAGTAAGCTAAAACCCTATATCATTTTTGTTTAAAATATTATATTATTATCTGTATTTAGTTCACCCAATGAAGCCTCTGCGCGTTACAGTGGCGGAGATGCCAATTACTATTCTAATTATGCAGGTGAGTTATAGGTATATTTTTCTAAGGTCTTGGGGAAAAGTCTACAAGGTCTTGCATTTATTTTATTTTGCAGGGAGCAATGGGCGAATGGAACCAAGCGGTAGAAATTCTTTTTGGTGAATAATAATAATATACATATTTAGAGTTGTAAAATAAAAAAGTTTGTATTAAATTGTGGCAAGGAACGGATTTTGATTGGTGGAATTTGTGTGGTATTACTTTTGATTAGAAGATATAAGGTATTTTTGTTATACGAGTGGTTTTCAATTTAAAATGTGAAAATATAAATATAATACATAATATATGCATTAATGGATTAGATTTTATTACAATTACCTATTGGTATTCCTATTATATCATGTAATTTTCAATATAAAAATTTTAAAAAGGATAGTAATCATCCTGTTCATATTTAAAGACTGCTAAATGTATACGCATTACTTTGGATTATATGTTAATATAATTACCTATAGATATTCCTATTATATCATGTGATTCTTAAAACAAAAATTTCACAAAGAAAGTTCATATTTAAAGACTGATAAATGTATATGCATTACTTTGGATTAGATGTTATAATTAGCTATAGGTATTCCTATTATATCATGTGATTCTTAATACAAAAATTTCACAAAGAAAGTTCATATTTAAAGACTGATAAATGTATATGCATTACTTTGGATTAGATGTTATAATTAGCTATAGGTATTCCTATTACATCATGTGATTTTCAACATAAAAATTTCAAAAAGGAAAGTACTCATCCTGTTCATATCTAAAGGCTGCTAAATGTTTAGATAAATGAGCGAAGCAGAACAGTTGACACAGCTTGAGGGTAATTAACGTGTGTTTTATGACCATTTGCCACTGCATGGAACCCACACGCAACCGTCAACCCATCCCGAACCGCCCACCACATCCACATCATACACCCTGTTGTCAGGGGAGGAATAGGAATCTCGATGGGTGGGTGGCTGGATGGTCGGTTGGCTCAAGTCGCCCAAACCAAACAGAATGCAATGAAGGATTAAAATAAGAAAGATGTGCAAATAAAATATTTTACAAAGCGGACAACGAGGACAACTTTTGTGTCCTGGGTGGGGAGTTGAAGGTGGGTGGGTGTGGGTACGGATGGGTCCGAAATGCGAACGGAACATGTCGATGTGGAGTGGGATTGGTACTGGAACTCAGACAGAGACGGACTGAGAGATGGGGACTACGACCAACAATGGCAACCAATGGCAGACTGAAGCTCCAACCAGAACTTGCACCACTCGGGGATCGTGGGTAGATGGTAGAATGGGAATGGGAATGGGAGTCCTAGGAGGGGTTGGCACTGCATGCTAGCATTGTCAAAATAAATCAATCGGTTTTATGTTGTTTTCTGGAATTTCGGTTTTGTTGCTTTGTGTGTTATTTTGTTGCCCACCGCCGTCGACATCAGGATGCCCCGGTGTGGAACAGTTGCAGAAGCTGCAGGACCAAGAACAACAGTTCCAGCTCCAGCTTGCGGTGGCATAAATCAGTTGGCCGTTGGACCCATTTATGAAAGGATAAACCAGGCGCACACACACACAGACATAGGATCCCCCAGCTCATAAAAATGCATAAGTTACAAAAATTGTATAAATAAAAATACAAATTTTTAACTGGCGCCCCCCAGCTCAGACCTGGTTAGAAATTTCTGATTTATCTCGAAAGGAATTAAGATGTCTCAAAAGTTCCAGCGGGCCACATTAAAACATCAGCCAAGGAGAGATCCCCAAAATGGGATATTTGGGGGTTTCTGATGAAATGGAATGGGTAAGGAAGGTAAACCCAACGCCTCTCGAATTCCTTCTATCAGCACCTCATAATCGTTCACACTTCCTCTGCCGGCAACTTTGGCTTTGTGGCTGATGGCGATGAGGAGTGGGATAAGAAAGGGGGCCAGATGGTTTAACGAAACTTTACTGCATCTCTTTGGACGCGTCCAAAGTGATTTCCTTTTAGGATTTTCAAAAACTTTCACCAAAGGTAAGTAAACATCGCCCACACATCCTGCCAGTCCGAGTCCTTGGCCATGTGGGTGCCCTGCTCTAATGAAGCACATTCCGCCGGCGCATTTGCCTCGACTCTTTAATCCCTAATAACTTTTAAGCAAGTGACTTTACTACGCACACAAAATGTCCAAATTCATCATCTTTGTGTTGGCATTGAATGTGGGGACAGGCCGGAGTGGTTTGCTGGTCGGTCCTCTGAGCCAGCCCAAGGACTTAGCCTTCATTTCGAGGTCCTCATGGTCCTGCAGGATGTCAGTTCATTAGCAAATTGAAAATTTTGGAGAAGGAGCACAAAGGAGCTTAAATAAATCTCAGTTTGTAATTTATGATAGTGGATAACATTCTATAAAAAGCTTATGAGTATGAGTATGAGTATTATTATTTTTTCAAAAATGTCCATTCATAAGGAATTTAAATTTTCTTGAATATTTATGAATCTATCTACTTTTTGTGATGATTTTAAAATTTTGAAAAGGTGGTACTTAGTTTTACTTATAACCAAATTGAAAAGGTTGGTTCTATTTTAAATAAATCTAGAGTTTTAAAATATTTCTACCTATAAGTAGACCAAATTTGTATATATTATTTAAGAATTATTTATAAATTTTTGTTATCTCCCTTATTCTTTTTTGCAAACATATTCATAAATGCCTATTAATTTAACCATTATTTATAAGCATTTAATTTAACAATTTATTTACCACACTTAGTTTCCTATTCTAAAAATTATTATTATTTTTTATCAAAAAACTTTGTGTCCCCAGAGAAATAAATGTTTATGCGTAAAATTAAAACTGCGTGAAAAAAGCGAACCGAAGATGGTCGGCAAAGGCAAGGCAAGTTGGAAAATTGTTTTTAAATTAAGATGGCAATTTTCTCCAGTCCTAAGAAACCACCCAACAAAAAAATAAAAACCAACAAAGTTGGTGGATGTCAAGAAGGCGGGGTCAACTTATGTTTTTCTTGGCGGTGGAGCGAAATTTGATTATGTTGGCGGTTACACTTCATTCGTCGAGATGTCTTCCAACCACCATTAAATACCTTGACCTCCCCCCATAAACTGTTTCAAGTCCCCCTCTCGAAACTCAAAATGCCAGGAATTTATGCGATCAATTAAATTTTTCAAATGACCGAAGAAAAGTTGTTCCCTGTTTTTAATTTTCATAAATTTTACTTAAAAATTGCGCCTTCTTTGGCATAGTAAATTTGTTCTTATGACTGCTTAATGTGTCAAGTTTTTTTGTGTACAGTATCTTCGGGAGTTATGAAAATGATAATCAGATTTTATGATGATTACAAAATTAGAAATTTAGAGCCAGCGATGAGAATTTATTGCAAATGAGCAAAAACTTTCAGGGGGAGTGGCGAAAAAAGGGCATGGGTAAAATGTGTCCAGCGAAAGTAAATCAAATGTAAATCATCGACAGGCGAAAAAGAAGAGAGCCGGACAAACTTTCATCTTTGGCGGAGCCAAAAATGAAATACAACACATTTTCGGGGGAAACCTTTACAACTAAATGCGGATAATCTGTAAGTTTGCCTTTTGCCCAGATTTATGGGAAACTGGGTGGAGTTTTCCCCATATATATTGTTGTTGTGCTTTTTCTTGGGTGCTCTCACTCTGTATAGTTTTTCCCTCTGGGCGCTTTTCCTTCTCCCCCTCCCCCTCTCGTTTTTCCCCCGTCTATCTTTGCCAGCAAGTGAAAAACGCAGCCCGCAACTAAAACATGCGCATTCAATGGGTGAAGCCGCTTTTCCCACCCAATTTTCCACCCTTTTTCCCACCCCCCCCTTTATGCTGCAATTCATTTCCAGCAGGCGTGTGTGTGTGTGTGTGTGCGGAGATTTACCGTTTTATACTTGACATTTCCAAAAGTTTAAGTTTTAATTTATGACACCGCCGCTTTCTATACGAGGCGACAAGCTAAATATGAGCGAATGGGGCGTCCTTAAACAGGATATCTAGCCATTGTCGCTGCCCTCCGACTCCCGGAGCTCAAGGAACGGTTCCAGCCCGTCCTCACAATGGCTTGGGATTCCTTGAAAAGCCGTTGTCCAGTTCTTCGGTGTTTTAAATGGGCTAAGAATTAGCCTGTAAGGATACAAAACTCTTAAGTGGAGGCTATGATATCAGAGGAAAAGTCTTAAAACTTTTTTTTATCACATTGTGGTTATTAAAAATGGTTTTAAAACTGATATACTTTTAGTATTTAGTAAAAAATTTGAATTTGAAAAATATTTTTCGAAAAAAATTATGGAAGTGTACGGCTTTTAAATCTAAAATCTTAGGAAAGTACCTTTAAGAAGATGTATAAATTCAAGTCTAATACTTAAAATAGAATAACAACGTACCATTATTATACAGTAAATTAGCCTAGAATATTAGACTTAACACAATCAAATTTTTTAAAGTATTATTAAGCCTTTCTGGGAATTTGCAGATATTACTCTATGAAAAAGTAACAATATTTTATTTTTAAATAAATAAATAAATATATTAAAATAAGCATGATCTCACATATTAAAACTATTATCTTTAAAAATTGTTAATGTTAAATTTACCAATTTGTTTTAATCGTAAACCTTTAACTGGAGCTAAGAACAAAACATTACAAATATTTGGTATCAATATGTAAAAATGTTCTTCAAACATTTTATTTGACTTATAAGTAAGAAACTACAAGTAACCGTTTAGTTTTAAAAATATGTACTTAAATTTAGATGGGAGTATTATATATTTTTCTACATTTTTGAAACGTTTCTTATGTTTTTCTTCCTGACGTAAAAACTATATTTACTGTGTAATTGCAATCAAATTATTTACATTTGTAACTCCAGGTTAAGAAACATTCTCCATCAGGCCGAAATCACCACGGACTTTTCTCATCAAGGATTCGCCATTGGTGAGCATGTAATTTGCATTTGCGAGTCCGCAATGAACTAATAAACACACCGGAACCCGAGTCAACAAATTGTCGACTTGTGCACCGACCCCCAGCAAGATGGAGGTCAGAGGTCGTGTTAAAAAGTGGGAGTAAAAGTGGGAGTGGGATTGGTAGTGGGGTGGAGTGTCCGCTGGCATACGGTTAATAGGCACAACCGCGGCTTCTTGGCTCAAATTGAAAGTTATTCAAGGCAAAAGGTCGGAGACGAGAGTCACTGGGGGCAACCCATAGCGATGGTTTCGTGGATGTGGATGAGGCTGAGGATGTGGATGCCACGGATGGCCGTAGTTGGCCTATGGGCCTGCTGGCGGAAATTGTTACACGATGCCAGCCACAACAGCAGCAGCAGTTATTGCCGTGGTTGTTATGGTTTCTTTTTCCCTTCTTTTTTTTTATATTATTTTTCCCCGCAAATAAGATTCGAAAAGTTTATGCCGCTGGCTGTCACGAGGCGGTGGAAAATGAAGCCGAAAGGGGATGCCCCCAGCGACCTGCGTGTGATTCGCTTAGAGGAGCATCTCCCTCTTTTCCCCTTCCTGCATATTTAACAAGCGGCCGGAAACGGAAACCGAAATAGCGCAAGTGTTGCTCAGTTTAATCTATTTCCTGCCTGGCCCAGGCCCGATCCCGGCAATCTTTAAATACACAAATTTATAGGCAAAACTTAGCTTAGTTCCAACGAGACAAGAAATGGCCTCCTGCCTGTTCGTTTAAAACATTTTTTTTTCCAACTGCCTCTGTTTTTATATAGACCGCAATGGAACTTCATTTCGGGTGGCCACTGAATGGCCTATAAAAATGTGCGTTTAATACACATAGCAAATTGTCAAAGAAACATTATCCAGAAGCGGAAGCTAGTTTAGCCTTGATATGAATACTTCTTCAACTGATGCTTCCAAGTAGAAAAGTTCTCATTTTGGTTAAAAGTTAAAAAGTATTATAACGTTATGGAGCAACCGCATCTGCAGAACAAGTTTAAGTTACAACTGATAGTATTTAATACTATGACGCGATCTTAAGTGCGTTTTTTGTACCTTGTCCTTATTAACAGTAGCGATCACTTTAAATAACTGTGGTATAAGAATAATAACTTATGGCCTCGTTCAAGTTCCTCATGGTTAACTAAAAGTAGGTTAAAGGTTCTAAAAGTATTATGAAATTTAGAGATTAAAATTAACCTCCCATTTAATGTATGTATTGTTTTACAAATAATAATATATTTCCTAATGATATTTAATATTTCTTGAAAATATGCGTTAATTTTGCAAGTACAAAATCTAGTTTTTCCATATTAATATACATTTGTATTATTATAGTTCCAAATAAATATCAAAGATATTATCCAAACCCTTAAGTTCGCTTAAAATTCCTTTCGTTTTTCTTGGCATCCAAGAAATTTTCGGATCTCTTCTCGATAGCAAATTTTGTATACCTTTTCAGATCACTTATGATATGCCATCTTTTATTTCGCATCGAAGTCTTCCTAGTGAGAGATTCTTTATCTATTGTTCGGCCAAATCACATAGCCCATAATCCTAAACCAACCTCCTTCGAATAGCAGCACACCCACCAACTATTTTATTTGTTTTGTGAATTTTGGGAACGAATGCGAATTTCTGGCGGATGAGAGGAACCCGGGGGTTACCCAAACTCCAGGCTGCGGAAAAGAAGACAAACGCCAAGTGCAAAGCAGGAGCAGCAGCACGAACCGAAGATGAAGTTTATTTTATGACCCTGGAACCCGAGCCAAGAAGGATCTGGAGTCCTTTTGCCAGCCAGACATTGCATCAGCCAAAAAGAGGGCGAAAAGAGTGGGTGGCGTTCCACACGTGTGTGTAATCAAATAATTTACCAAAAATCGAGAAATTATTACGAGTGAATTTTTACAAATTCATTTTCCACTTTTGCCAGAACCCGCCAGCGGAATCTACCAAACAAACGGCAACAAAAACATTTGGAAAGTTGCTGGCCCTGCATGCAAAGTGGCTGTAGTTGCTCCTCATCCTCATCCTCCATCTCATACCAAATCCCTAATCCCGATCCCTTCCAGCCTGCAGGATGTGTGGATTTTCCGGCATTTTGGCGGCATGCCCCTTTTGTTTATTTCTTTGAGATGCGGCCACGAACAAATGGGCTACGGCCACCCATTCTCCAGTTTTGATTGTGCAAACTACTCTCGACTCCATTCTGCAGTTGCATTCCAAGCCCATCTGGAATGGGATTCAAATTGGGGTTTGGGTTTGGGTTTGGGTTGGTCCAAAGTAGGTGCCTGGTGTTTGAACACGTGTGGGCGAACGAGCCCCCAGGATCGTATCAATTGTGTGTGATGGTCAAAAGTCATTTCAACAGCACTAAATTATTATTATCTTCAAGAAGTTTCACATGCTCGACAATCATCCAAAATACTCGGTCAACATTGCGGTGCGAAGGGGAAAAGAGGGGTGAGGGGAATGGGTTCCCATGAACACAGGCCATTGCAGTACAGGATGTTTTCATAAAGGATACTTTGGATTTGTGTAATGGCACGGAATGTTTTGATGCTTGCCCAAAACTTTGTTTGAAAAAAAAGAGTTATGGAAAGGATGTATCCTTTTTAATGTCTGTAAATTGCACAGAAAGTGGGAGATAATATGGATATGAGCATCGTGTTCGCTCAAAATATAAATGGTTTTAACGAAAAGGTAAAGGTAAACGATTTAAAAAAGTCTTATCATTTAGCTGAATAAATCCAGTGATCATTAAAGCATCATTTTAATCATTTTATAATTATTGTCGATAAGCAAAGTCAAATATTTATAATACTTTCTTATCTGAGTAGTTCTTGCCCATATCCCCAGCAAAAAGGCAATAATATAATTGTTATCAATAATAACAGTATAAAATATTAAATAATAATCTCAGCAAGAAACGAAATTAAGATTGATAATACTAACTTTTTCTTAAATTTTGTAAACGGTGGTAAACAATTTTTGTAAGTAAACAAACTCGAATATTTATAAAAGTTCCTTCTCCAAATACTTCCAGCCCATATCCTTAGCACTTACATTTTATTTTCCTGCCAAAAAACCACCAAACCAAATGCAAAATTATTTTTCTTATAATTAGACAATTCCCGGATAACATTAATGCAAATGACAATTACTACACAATTTCACTGTGTGTTTTGTTAAAACCAAAACTACTTCCCAACACTTTTGCCATTTCAATTGCATATTTGCAATTTCCATTAAATCCGAGTGAAAAGCGCACTTGAAGCAATTAGTAAATGCAAAAGAAATCGCAAAGCTAAATTGCGTCAAAAAAGGATTCGAAATTGCAAATGTAAAATCTAACTGAAAATGCAACTCGAAACAAAAACACACGCAATTTGCAAATGGAAATTGTTTTTGTGTTGAGTGTGCGAAAAAAGAGAAAAGTCTTTTCTCCGCTTGCGGTTTTTGCCATTCAATTTCTTGACTTTTTCACTCCAGCTAATTTCATCTCTAATGCCATTTAGTTGTTATTAGATCTTTTTTGGGGTTCCCTTTTTTTGTTGCGATATGGCAGCTGACGCTAAGTGCCGCTAATTGAAATTTCGTTTAGAGTTTTAATTGGCCTGGCTTGGTTTTCGGATATTGTCTAAAGGAGACTTTTTTCCCTTAACCCTTTTCTGTGATATTTGCTTATTAATATTTTTTGTGCTGGGCAATTAGAAGCAACTGGCTCGGATTTCGATGTAAGTACAGCTAATACAAGAAGGAGATTTCAGCTGCGAGGACTTCACTTAATTTTGGGCATGGTGTACTGAATTGGAATCTGATACTTTTTAATTGTCTATAAATGTCTAAATCATAAAAAAGTATTTTTTTTGTAATTTAAAAAAAATATGGATATGTTTTCTTATTATAGTATATATGATAAGACAAGTTTAGATAAAACAGGCCAATCTATATACTTCTGAATCAGAATAAAATTACCTTTTTTAGAAACTTTAAGTTAAAAATGGAACATAAAGCTCTTAAGCAGTAGCAAAATGTTTATAAACGTATAGAAATCCATAAATTATTGAATAAGGGTAGGGTTTTTTCAAAAGTATTTTGTAAGATTCCCTAAAGTTCTTTATGAAAAACAAACTCAAAATAATTTCGGATTTATTTAAGCACGTTTTAATGTGAATTCAATCAATTTTTTCAGATTGGTTTGAGTTATAGGACCTTTTTTATAGTATAACAATTATAGAACAATTTAAACGAGTTATGATACACGAATAATATTTTGAATTGCAAAGGTTTTGTAAACTACTATTGTTTATTACAAACTCCTTATAGTCAGACGGTTTGTCCTAAACTACATAGATTTCCTATAAAATGCGACTTTTCCCAACTCTTTTTTCTGGTTTAATTTAATAAATGTACTCGACTAATGAATAAATGAGGACAGCAAACAAATTTCACCTGCCAGGTTAACGGGCAGGAACAGGAAGCGTAGTCCTAGTTCGAATCCTCCAGCCGCAGCAGTATCCTTTGTCAATATTCATTATACGAGTGCATACTTTCGGGCGCTTGACAAGCGTGGCCCAAGTCATAAAGTTGTCGAGAGAACGTCTCATAAAACGTGACGATAATCATAATTGATGCTCGAGCATGGGCAAAAATCGGGCTGGTAGGGGTTTGTGGGGTCCAACCAAATTGTAATTTAGTTTGTGTTAGCCTAGACCCCAAAGTCCCCGAACCACTCTTCCCAACATATTCCACCCTGTTGACTTTACCTGATTTTTGGCTTGCTTTTCGGCCAAATTAAGGGTAAAATTGTTAATTGAAATTTGTGGGGGAGTGGGCGGTGGCGGCGGCGGTCTCCTCATCAAGGTTGTTGTCCAGTTATTTTGGGCTAGAATTTATCTAAGGTAGCAGCTGCAGAAGATTTCCATTTTGGCTGCCACACCGAAGGCAGACGGTCAATGATAAATCAATGCAACATATGGCTATGTTGCAGCAACCTTTGCCACGACCATTGTAAATTTAAAATCAATGTTGCACTTTTTTCCCTATTCCCTGTGGGCCTCTAGATGTATCCTTGCGGCTTCTTCCGGGCCGTAAATCGTCGGTGGCCTTCGTCTTCTTGGGCTTTGGGCAAAACGGGCAGTCCGCCGGCCAAAGTCTCCGCACGCAATCCATTATTGTATTAATTAACAGGAACAGGATCACCAATCAGGCGCTTGATTAATGATGTCACTCGGCATCGTAAATCTCGATTTGAACATGTGCAAATTTTGCGATGCAAATAAATGGGGGGGCGACTGGGGCTGCAACGCCTCGTTGGCTGGCCAATCCCAGGATCTCCTTCTGCTCCTTCGGCTGTTGTCCTTGTCGCCTTGGCGTATGCTTTGTGTTTCGAACATACATAATCATACATTAGGCCGAAAACAGTAGGCATATGCAGGGGGGGGTGGCAGATACAGAAGGGGTCTTGCCACACATCCGGGTAGGATGCCACATTTTGGGGCATGGCAGGGTAAACGGGGGTCACAGAGACCCACTGCATTGGCGGATGCATTAGGATGTGATTGTGCTGCTTGTTCCAACCGCCTGTTGATTCATAAGGCGGCCATTTAAATGGAATTAATGTTTTGCTTGAGCAATTGCCATAAATTTCAAGCCAAATTTAGTCGCCTTCCGGATTTAATACTCTTGTTAGCTTTCCTGGTTCATGTGTGGATTAATCAGGCTTATTTACTAGATCCATTAATTTTAAGTGGTAGGTAAAGGGATGATCTAAGATATTTCAGTATCTCAAAGGCTAATAAGTGCGTCGTCACATTATGGTGGTCATAACTATGGTGTTTTCAAGATATGGGGTAATTTTAGAATCAATGGGGATAAGAAAATATTTTTCGGTATAATAAAATTTATATACCTTGTATGTTGCGTTTCTTAACTTTCTTTCTAATCCAATAGATTGGATTAAGGAACCTTTTTTATAAAATGATTGACAGTATTTCCAAAACATCGAAAGACCCAAAACGATAAAAAATTGATTTATTTGATAATATCTTTCCACATGGTACAATACCATTAATTACAATTATTAAAATTATGCTTAAAATATTCAATGTTCATGATCTCTTATTATACGACATAAAGTATTACATAGAACCAAATGCATTCCATAAAACCCGCCAGAAAATGCCACTTTGAGGGTCCATTTTGAAAATTAGTTGATCATAAATTAGCGTTAATTGCAAGCAGACGCACTCGTGGAAAATTGTAGAATTTTGATTTAGAAATACATTTTGCCTGCTTTTTGACTAATAAAGCCAAATGGTTGCAGTTGCAGTTGCCGCCCCCCGAAAATGGGCCCAAAAGGGGGAGGGGCCGACACCGCAGGTACTTCTAATCTCGTGTAGTCGCGATTATAAATTGTTGCGTACTTCATTCCGGCCAAAATAATAACATGAGTAATTAATTTAATGTGCCAGCCGCAAACCCACAAACAACGTGGCTGGTTTGGTGGGGCAAAAGGGGCTCAAAAGGGGCTCAAAAGGGGGTCGAAAGGGGGGCAAGGGGTTGGTGTTGCAGTGGGTGCTCGGGTGCAGTACATTGCGTAACAAATGAACTAATGTTTATTGCAATTGTCGCGTAAATTACAATGCATTGGCAATGCCAAAATCTATGCTGGGCCAGCTGCATTCAAAATCTGGCAAATGGCTGAAATTATTTTGGTCGCGGTCCACTTGGAGCCCCCGAAAACCATAACCCCCTTTGCCACCCCAACCATGTGAACCAATTTCGAATGGAATGTATATTTAATTCGTACCTGTTTGAACGGAAACCTCCGCTTCGAATTGGGAATGAAAGTCGATCTCACTTGTTGGCTGCCTTTTTGCCTTTTTGTGCCCCCATTAATTTTATTATTTTTATTATTGCACGTTCGAATGTCCCTTGAAATAAATTCGTCCCTAGTTTATGGTGCGTGAATAAATGGATGAGTGCAGCAAAACATTCATTTCATTATTTGAATGTCGCATCCTGTTGGGGGGTAAATTGGGGGTCCTAGCAGTCTGGCTAGTGAATAAATTTCCCTCGCCAGGAGTAGAATTAATTTTTATTTATTTTATGGCACTGCACTATTGGCTAATTGAATTGATAAGGAAGCGTTAATTGCTAAAGTGATATTGGATGTACTGGAAGTGCACTATAAAATCATTTATTTTTGGGATTTGCAAAGATACATTTGTTTGTCTTGAGTATTTTAATAATATTTAACCAAAACTCTTAATAAATAACTATTTTAGTGGGCTTTATTTAATTCCGGAAGTGTTTAAGACAGCTCTAAATTAACTTTAAGTGAGTTGTAATTTTCACCAGCAGTTGACATTTTCTTAGGTTTCAAAACCCCCTTACTCCCAAAGGGTCCGTCTGGAGTTTTGTTTATACTGCCGTTTAATGACTCTTTGAACCTCTTTTGTTGTAACAAATTGCGTCTGCAAGTGCCATCACACACCCCGAACCCGGACCCCAATAAAGCACACACACTCTCCGAGAAATTTGTCCGAGGACCATTCCATCTGGTCCCGACTTTCCATTCGTTCGGTTGAACGGCATTTTCCGTTCGCTAACCGCCCCGAACTCCTGATTCTCGTCCAGAATTCCGTCCTTGGCCGTTTACCGCATCGCAATGTCACTCCAACAAATCACACCAACTTAGACCATAAATTGTTTTTGTTAATTCCAATTAGGCAGTTTCTCCTTACGCCTGCGTGGATGTCCTGCAGATATTTTTTACCAGCCATTTGATGACTGGAAAGTTGGCAACTGATTTTGTTGGTTCTATACTGTAGAAAATTTAAATACTATTTTATTTTGTTAAGTATTAATTAAATAAATAAAATGAAACTTAGTTGAAGAAAAAAATACGAATTCATTAATACAAAATAAAGTCAAACTTTCATTACTAGAATTTTCATAACTATAAACAGAAAGAAATCTGGTGTTCTCAACTGAGTTCAAAATGTTCTTAAAAATATATCGAAATTTTTAAAAAGGTGAAAAGGTTTTCTTTGTGCTTGAATCAAGTTGAATTGGCGGTATTTACATTGTATATCTCAACAACTAAACTATTAGTCCAGTCAGTAGTACTCATTAAAAGGTTGTTAAATAAACTCTATTTAACTTTTCTCTTCTCACCATTTTGTTCTAATATTGAGAACAATGGTACCTAAATGTACTTACACGGTTCTCAAGAACGAATGCTCTCAATTCAAGAACAATCTACTTGAATATTTCTCTCTGTGTAGGTATCCCATAGAATACTTTAGCTTTAGCTTTCAGAGACCGAATTTGAAATAAGATATTTCATACAACATGTAATGCGATGTTAACAGTAGTTAGTGGCTTTAGTTCTTGAGGATAAGGGTGACATTCTTTTTGTAAAATGTTTTCAATTGAGCAAAAACCTGTGCTTTTTGCAAAAAAACCCGAAAAAAGAATGTATATTTCTTACTTGACAGATGGAGGCTTGAGTTTTGGGAGTTCTACTGCTTACAAGCCTTAAACTATTTCCTTTTCATTTGTTGTCAACTATTCGGCGAGCTTAAATAAGTTGCAGCCTCGGCATACAGTGTGTATTCAATAAAATGATTTGTGTGATGCATAAAAAAGTACGCATACCGAAATGGCGTTGGCTATTTATGCTCCAGCACAGTGCAGCTGGTCTGCTCGAGGAGGAGGACGTGGCCATTCCCAACTCGCCGCTGGGTCCTCTTCGGATCCGGATCCTCCGGGGAATGGCGGATGCACTGTGCCCGTACTGTTTGGAATGGGGAGTCGCACCGACACTCGCCAACACTTTAGGGCGAGAATTTATGACTGCTTTTTTCAGCTGCAGGTATGCGCTTTTCCGGCCAAGCACTTAATTGATGTTGTGTCGCGTAAATTATAAACAAAACAAAAATTAAAGTGGACTCCATGCTGCTCCTTGGCTTTGGCTTTGCCGCTCGGAAGCCTGGGAAGCCTGGGAAGCCCCGCTGCCGGATGCGGAAATGCTTTCATTGCAAGTGGTGGTGGCGGAGATCCCATAAAAAAAAGGAACGCACCACCAAAGAGGCGCCCACACACGCTCCTCCAAGCCCACATCCCCATCCTCATCCCCATTCCCATTCTGGTCAAGTTGACCAAGGTGGTCAAGAGGCTAAGCAGGTCGCTGTGAGTGAGGTCAAGCACGAAAGTGGAACTTCCCCCCAACAGGATGTCCTTCTGAACCCTACTCCCCGGATTATCCGCCAAGTTCGGTGCGCATAAATTTTCGCCTTTTTGCATCGCAAAGTGTCCTCGAAAATGGTGGTCTGGGCAGCTGGTGTGCGATCGGGTGACCATCCATGTGTACCATGTGTGCGTCTAATATGGTTTTCTCCACCGCCTGGCAGCCTCATAAAAACGCTGGCTACACGACTGCCACACCTTTCGATAATAATTATCTTATCAGATTGTGTAAAGTGTTTTTAATTATATGCACTTTACAAGTTTTTACCTCCTGCCAATGGAACGTTGTCGATTTTAAACGAAGAAGTAACTATTTTTGTATTGCATCAATAAAAAAATGAGTGCCACTACTTCTCCAGTACCCACCGTCTAATAAAACTAACTTATAAGCGTAATTTGAAAATATTAAAATAAATAATAAATACAACGAAAAGAGATATCCTTCACTTGTTAAACTGAAAGTAGTTTTTAAGCCTATAAAACATTTATAAATTTTAAAATTAAAACCCAGGTTAAGTTTAACATTCAGAAGAGAAAAGCTTACTACCGTTGAACATGTAATAAAAAATCTTTAATAACCCTTTATTTATTTTAAGCCTTTTAACCCTTTCTAAAACTAAAGTTTAAAACCTACTTTTAGCTTAAAATGAGTACGAGAAGCGGTCCTTAACACTTAAAACCCCTTTGAAACTTGCATTTGGGTTTCAATCTATTATATATTTTAGGAGCTAGGTGGGTACTGATATTTTGCGCAGGAAATCACAAATCTATGAGCCCCGAAAGGAGCGTCCCATTAAGGTCAGGTTCCACGGACGAGGTCCGGTGACTGAAGCCTGGATGTTCTCCTGGTTCTGCTCCTGCAGGCGGCGCTGGTTGTCCTTGAACTGTTCGATGGGATCCTCGAACTGACGGTAGTATCGCAGCACCTCCCTCACATCGGTCACCTGGTGCTCGGCCACCAACTGCAGGAAAGCCGTGAGATCGAAGAGCTGGACATCGTCATCGTTTCCAAGCCATTTGGTCATCACTAAGCTGTTATCCGGATGCAGGGGCGTGGTATTCGGATCACAGTCCACCACAATCACACGACTTAGATCCCGATTAAGGTAGTCCAGGTTCTTGGTATGCTGCCCCTCAACCAAATCCGTGGCTCCCCTGACCAGCCGATAGCTAATATAACCATAGGGATCTAGGGCGTCCAGGAGCGGAAAGGCGGTCATACCCTGCTCCGAGGTGTAGATCACTATCTCGAAGTTCCGACTGCACTGCTGCAGAAAGTAATCCACACCGGGTCGCTTCTTGAAACGCCATCCCGTCTGATATGTCCAATCTGGATGGACCAGTATATCCTTGATCTCCAGGACCAGTGAGTAGGGAGGCTGTATGTAGGGTGGTGGCAAGACATCCGGCAGCAACTTCACCATCTGCGGTTCCTCCATCATTTTCTGGTAATACTGCAACGAGTGCCACATCCTCATCAGATACTGACGGAACCAGGGCAGATGACTGAACTCATCATCGATGGGTCCCCGGTGATCCACCTCCGGTTTACCCAGCTCATAGATGGCCCACAGCACGGTGCTGAAGAGACTGCCCAGCACAATGCTGTAGCCGAAGAACTTCTTGCTCCTCCTCAACTTGGGAGGCGGTGGGTTCTCCTGGGGCTTCTGCACACTTTGCCTGGCCGCATTCAACCAAATCTTCTCACTTGGCCTCAGAAGAATTGCCTCCCTTTTTCCGCCGTAGGCAAGCGATTTGTGGAGACTTCCTATCCATAATATTTTATTCATACCTTACGCGACTTAATTTTTTCTTTGATTAAAAACAAAAAGCCAGAGTAGTACTTTTGGTAATTTGTAACTAATATATTGGACTTCTATTGTCTTATTATAATATGATAATTATCGCAAACAAAATTCAACTTTCATTATAAATTTCAAATCATTCATAAAAAAATTGTTAAAATATATTTTCTGAAATAGAAATCATCTAACTTTTTTTGATAATCTGACCATTTCTAAGAATAATCTCCCAAGCACAAAAAAAAAACTCAAATTTAAAAGACTACACTTATACACTTGATTGGATACACATAAATATTATAAATATTATTATCTTACTAATATCCGTACAAAAATCAAATTAGGTTGCCACAAATATCTATCGATCCTCGAAATTATAAACTAAAATATTTGTCAACCTTTTTTGGCGAAGTATATTATTTGATGAATGGTGGGCTTATCAGAAATTTCTGAAATTCTGCATTATCAATAGAAAATATTTGTTCTCTTATCTCCGTATATATTTAATTTTCCATGCAAATACTATAAACATTTTTTTAACCACCTTAGCATTTAAAATTGTGTTTATTTTACAAATAAACATTAAAAAATTAAGCCACTCAGATGTAAGCATCCCTTGCCAAATAAATTCCATGAGTTAAATGCCCTATGCAAATGCTTGGGCTTAATTTCGCAAATTGCATTGGCGTGGCTCCATCAGGAAGTCGAATTGGAAGGATGAAGAGGTGGAGGAAGAGGCAGGATGCCAGGTGGGAGCTGGTCATCATCATTTAAATGCCGTATTATCAGTGGCCAGCAGCGAACTGGCCAGTCAGCTCGTCGAATTGTCATAAACAATCAAAATCCATTTAAAATTGTACATGCAATTTGGCCAGGACCAAAGGAGGAGGAGGATGAGGAGGAGGAGGAGGAGCTGTGGGAGTGGCAGAAGGACGAGCTGCCAGATGGCGACACCATCAACGCCTCGTCAAGTGTGTGGGTGAGTGGGCGGTGGATGGGTGGCTGGATGTTTGGGGCTGGTCCATTGGCTCGGCCCCTTTCCGCCCGCCACTTGTCAGCCAATGTGCCATGTCCTGGCATGTCCTGCGTTTTCGAGAACGTCGAGAGAGTGTGTGTGGATTGGACTGAACTGAACTGAACTGAACTGGCCTGGCCATTTCCCGAGTCCTGGGCCTGTGTATCGTTGATATGATAATTGGCATGAGGTAATAATCCACTTGGATACGTTGACAATCGTTTATATCGCAATCAGTGTCATGCCGTCTGCTTCTGCTCGGCTCCGTATCCTGCAATCCAGTGTGTCCTGGCGGCATAAAGTATAATTTCCCAGCCATGTTCTCGTTGTCCTGGTCCTGTTCCTGCTGCTCCTGCTCCTGCTTCTCCTTCCATCGACTGGGCGACATATTAAATAACAATGAACTGCAATTGCCCAACGAGAGTCGTAATTCGTTTGTAATGCGTGCAGACGCACAGATTTTGAGTAGTCGCAGTCAGCAGCCGCATGTCCTTGCAAGGACTCCACTTCCCCATTCCATTTCCATTTCCATTGCCATTTCCCCATTCTTTCCACATCCTGCACTCCCCGCTTCTTCTTTGTCACTGTTTTGTTTTATGTCCACTGGCAATTGTCCTTCGCACTGCATATAATTCCTGATTTCCGAGTTTAACTCGTTGCCCAGTTAAATTTAATCACTTTTTGAAATCGGTTCGCTCTGATAGAGTATGGGATTGCAGTTCCAGGTTCGAGCTTCGAATGGAGTGGAAGGCGAGACAAAGTCAATTTTGTGGAAATGACAAACCAACTCGGTAAACTCTAATAGAAAGGATTACGTTCAGCAAATATTACGGTCGGTAAACTCTGAACAACTGAGACTGGTTGGGTGGCTTCAAGTGCGGAATTCGATGGTGTTATTAACCAGGAAGTATTCCAAAGTTGGTTTGTATTTCTAATACGTTTTTTAAGATAAAGATTTCGTCCGTTCCAACGATGGAATCATTTTGAGAATGCTGAAAAGTATTGGTTTCTCTTTTCTTAATCAGAGGTTTTATCCAAGTTAATTTTGTTTATAACTTGAAATTTGAAAATTGTATTCCTTTCTTTCGGTATGGTTGTTTTATGAACGATCTGTTTCTAAAGATCATTTTATTATTTAGATTAGTTTTTTTTTGTTCAGTATTATCTTCCAAGTTTACTTTGGGATTTCTAAAGATTACATTTAGGAACTCTTATCATATCTGCCGGTTCCAATCTCCAATCTCGTACATAAGGGTCCACCTATTCTTCATTGTTACTCTGGTAACTGAGAATCCTTTTGTTTTTTGCAAAAACAACCGCTGTTTCCCCAGGCTGCAGATCCTGTCATCACATCAACGGATTCTCGGAAGTGGTTTCCGCTCGATTCAATTGGTCACAATCCGAGAAGCCAGTCAGGTGGGGAAAAGCACTTTCTCTTTTTCGGTCTCCTGGGCGTCGCATGCAAATGTACTTTATGGGTTCGGAGTTTGGGGAGGTCGAAAGTTATGCAAGCGGTGTGGATTGCGTGAGGCCGACGCTTAAATCGCCGCTGAAAAGCCGCAAAAGCTGCGGAAATACAAAGTTGGGGATGCCGCCCAAGGTTTTTCGAGGGCAGGAGCATGTGCGATTTTAATTTTTAACAAGCCAGGTGCTTTGCGCCTGCTTTACATTCAAAGTCTTGACATTTTCCGGCCCTCTAGCTTGATAGAATCGCGTGGTCGCGGGCTCTCGGCTGTTGAAAAACTAATTTTGATTTTAATTAAATATTTATGACTCGACGGGAGGACTTCGGCAATCAGGGCTTTATGAAGAGAGTGGATATCCTCTAATAAAATAAGCAAATACCTGGCAAATAACTTCTGCTTATCAGTCAGAAAATTAGAGACTTATCCCAAGAGACTTGCAGACTCGCAGGTTGCGTGCCCAATTCGGAAAACGGAACCCTTCCTTCGTTCCAGCTCTCCTTTTTCCCGAAATCAACTATGACCCCAAAGGCAGGGGGATGTGGGATGGGCGACTTCTGCTCCAATAGCTCGTTTATTCGATCAAAAGTTACGAGCCCATCTTAGATTGGACATTAAATGGACACTAAAATATTTTCCATCTGCACGCAGGGCTCGGAAAAAGACCGAAACAGGGTTGGAACAGGCGAAATAAATGTCATGAAACAACTCATTGACAGGCACATAAGGACACTGGTTTTATGGTCCACAGATATGACCAAAATATATGATTACCATGTGTCCGGCAGCATGCAAGCTCGTAAATAGGCATTTTCCCTGCTTTAGTTCTCATGGACACATCATGTCCCACCACCCCAATATACTTCGGACTACTCCCTCCTCCTATCTTGACCCCTTCCCTCTGTATTTTTCTCCACCCATGATTTTCGTTGGTTATTTAGCAAGTGATCCAGGTGGGACTGCTCCTGCTGACTGTCACAACCCGTGGTCCAGTCGTAAAAATCAAAATAAAATGAAACTTATGCGTGATGTTTGGAGCTCTGGTCTCGTTGGATTTTTGTTAGCCCTTCTCTGCGTTTTTATGCCCGGGGTCACTCGCTCGGTTTACTAATGATGGGTTTTACATTTAAATGGAATCCACTGAGGCCCTAAGACAGCAGGTTGACTTTAATGACGGTTCTTATACAGTTCACATATTTATACTTACTGTTTTATTGGGCGGTTTTGGAAAGTATAACAGGTAACAGTTATTGTTTTGGTTCAATTGATAGGTCTTTAAATAAGCAACAGGGCATCATCGAACCAACCACTCTATTATAACTAGACATTGTATGATACGTCATTTCTTAAACATACGTTTTTCGCGATTCCTCAAAGGTTACGATTTAATGAAAAATGTTCGTAACCAATTAATTATCCCTAGATATTGGATGTTAGAGAAGGATTTTAGTTATATTCTTTTTTAAAATAGGATAATTTATTATAACAAAGAAGAAAGTGTTAATAATATTTGAATAAAACCCTTTAAACCCTTAAGCAACCTTTTCAAAAAAAGATTCCAAGTGAAGCTCGGTTAAATATCGCAATTGTTGATACCCTACTTAAGTATGCCCCCTAACTTTAGCCCCCTTTGTACAACAAAATGTGCCTCATTGTTCGATTTATGGAAACCAGATTTAGCCCGACATTTGTTTGCAAATTAACCAATGAAAACATTGCGATGCCGGCAAACGGGGATTCTATCGCGTGTCAAAGATCTACAAAACAGTTCCAATGGCCAGGACGATGCCAGGACGCGGCCGTGAATGATGCCCCACAGCTGGTCCGATGTTTCGATGTTTCGATGGTCCGATTTCCCGGGCCTCTTCATTTTCGTATAAATTCGACATTTATGCAGTCGCAGCCCAGAGTGTATGCTGATTTCATCTCATCTCGTTCGGGCGTTACGTGAGCTGATTACGTTAGTCACGCGCGGTTGCCGAGGGTGTGGGATTCGTAGGACTCGTAGGATTGGTGGGACTCGTGAATGGGTGGCTGTATTGGCAGCAGTGACCAGCAGTGTTGTCGGCTCAGCTAGAAAAAAACCGGTGTTTCTTAGAGCTTTTCCTGCCTTTTATAAATTTGTACTGTCAAAGCTGCGGATTCTGCAACATCCTATCCAACATTCTACTAGATATTGTTACACATATGTACAATGGGAGAAAAAGTTAGTACTTGGTTAAAAATATAAACTGTTGGCCGCTTTATAAATATAAAATCAATGCAATGGAACGCAATTCTTTGTTGTTTATTCTTTGAATATTTATAAAAAACTTCTTATACAAATCACAACAAAATAATCATATTCTTTTCTTTGCTCCCCATGTCTGTGAGACTACATTCGTCTCGGAAAACAAAATCAAGAACACATTCATCTCTATTTAAGAAGTGCGTTATCGAGAATTTCAATTTTTCTTGAATACTTCTTGTAAATGGGAGTAAATACAACAAAAAAACTAAAATTCTTCAAAAACTTTACTAATACCTGGATTTTATTTTTGAGAAACCGCCAACACCGATGGCCAGGACGCAGATCCTTTCTCCAATCCGACTCATTTCGGCAAAGTGAAATTGTGCCAACTTGCGACTTGATGAGAATTTCATTCGGTGCGGGATTTCATGACTCTGGCGGGAAACAGGGAAGCAAGAAAGAAGGGGCTGCCAGAAGTGTTGGGTCTAGGAGTTCCACTAAATGATTTTGCATTATTTGTCGATTCTGGTCCTTGTGGCTCGTTGGCTCGTTGGCTGCCATAAAAAGTCAATGCATGCGAAATGTTGGCGTGACACGCTCGAACTAGTCTCCCGAATTCGGGATTCGTTTTCTTAGCCAGTTCCAGTTGGTTTATTTGTTTATTCATCGAATAGGGCGAATCGTAAAAATTATGTTGATGACTCATCAGTAAATGGCATTTATTTTATTGCCGCTCGACTGGCCCTTTGTCACCTTTGTGGCCGTGGGCACATCTTCAATTATGACCCAGCACCCACAGATGATTCCAATTCGACTTGATGCCCAGACTACGAATGAGTTTCTATTTGTATTATTAATGATTTAGCCTCTCCATCACACGGCGTGGATGGTACCACTCAGATGACCAATTATTGATCAAAGTGCAGAGTTCAGAGTTTGGGAAAAGAGATGTGTAAATAGTTTAATTAGATTGATTTGCGAAAAAGGAAAAGCTTATTAAACTCGCGATTTCTTCAACACAAACCTTGGAATTTAGGAAGGAAATTCTCAATAGTCATGATTTCTCTAAGAGCATGTGAATTTGGATTGAAATAAAACACCATTGAATTTTCGGGATCTCCATTTATTTTATTTTTGGGATCACCATTGGTTTTATAATCGGGATCTCCAGTTGTGTGTTTTGGGATCTCCAGTTGTGTAAGTTTATTAGCATTCATTTCGGATACAAGTGTGCTTGATTACTCGAGTTCATACAATCTTGCAGATGTATTAAACTCGTATATCCGATGTTGTCTTTGATAGCCATTTGCACTACTCTGTGAACTTGACACCAGGAAATAATTTTTTTAAAGGAGCTGTGAAAAAATAATATTAGTTTCCACATATATAAAAAAAAAGAAACGTTTGTCGAATGCCTTGACTATGATTAGGTGATGAATAGATTATAGATAGGTCTAACTCACGGTTTGATCAGGTATTGACAAATAAAAGAAATTATTCATTTAATTCACTAATCTTTGAAAACGTGAGCGCCGCAAGAATCTCTAGAATCTGTATGCTAAGTGCTTTTATAGTTTCAAAGATATCAGCAATCATAGAGACAGACCTTATAGGGTCGGAAAGGGTGCCTTCTCTACTCACCTAATCCTTTTAAATCCAAACCTAGGTTAAGGCGAAAAGGTTTCTTCTTCTCCTCGTCGCTCTCGACCGTGGGTATTTCTTTGGAAACTGTACGGCTAGCTTCCCTCCCTTCACGTTCATCAGTTTCCACTCGCTTGCGACTGCCCACGGCGCTCCTCCTATATGTTCGACGCATATACTGCTCTAGATCGGTCTCCTTTGACTTGGGAACCCGATCCGCTAGGGTTCTCTTGCTACCCGATGGGCCAGCCACATCGTGACGATAAAGAGTGGGCACGTGGTTCACACGGGGTATTCTCGGAATCGGTTTTCGATGTTCGCGAGTATTCTCGACCTGGGCTCTGGCCTGCTCCTCTATCATCTCCATTTTTTTATCCAATTGTGCAACCTTTTCCGCATCATTAACACCCAGTGCTGCATCGCGTTTCATGATTAAATTTATTTTCTTATGAGCGATTTTTTGATTTTGACCAGACATCCCCTTGGCTTTTATAAGATTTTCAACATCAGATTCGGTATAAATATACGCAGAGGTTCTTTCCATTTCCACCTGCTTCTTGGCGATCTCATAAAGTGTTGGCAATACCAGTCCATCGCGCCGATTGGTTTCGATCCACTTGTGAAACTCCTGTGGGGAAAATTCCTTATTGGAAACAAAGTTCATTGTGGATGAATAGCTTTCCGCGCCATGTTTCACATTGAGCGTTATTTTTGTCTGCTTTGTGCCGAGTAGATAAGGTTCTTTGGCCAGATAATGATCCACGATCCGAAAAACTTTAAACTCCGATTTATGTTTAAGTCGTACGTAGCAACCGATTATAGTCGCCATGAACATCGGCTTATCCAATATGCTTTCTAAATAGTTTCGGCCGAGGACTGCCTGGTTTAGCTCCTCCAGGGTGGTAACACGTGGCTGACCCTTCTTCTTGGGACGAACTTCCCCACCGCTGTTCGACGACGAATCGTCCGAGTCGACGCAGCCAGAAACGCGCTTCTTGTCCTTCCTATTTCCATAGATCTGGGAATTCTCCTTGGTCACTTTGTTATGCATAATATCCACTAAACGACCGAAGACCCGTTCTCTTTGGCCACCAGACCGCTGGTCATTCAAGTTCTGGCGCCTAGTGTGCGAGGGGTCCATATATACTGTGTCCGTAGACATTCGTCTCTTCCTACGGTTGATAGACTCGACCGGGAGGTCCTCCCTTTTATATCGCCTATCGCTATGCTGCTCGTTCTCGCGTTCTCCACCATTCTGATGAAACTCCAACGGAGCTCCGATGGTCATCCTTCGCTTTTTGATTTGGATGTAAGTCGCCATGATCTCTAATGTAAATCACACAAAAAAACGGCAAATTAATAATAATATCTATTGTGGATAAAACACTTTTGTGTAGCCGCTATCTGAATAAAATTCCGGTAAATTTTACATTTTGTAAAAATAAAAAAATTTTTTGTTTAAATAATTAAATCACTTTTTTGCAGTTTCTGAATTAAATACCAATAATTTTATGTTTTCTAGAAATCTAAAAAAATTTTGTATAAAAAAATTAATTACTTTTTAAGTGCTTTGCTTTTTAGATGTGCTCTGTAGCTCTGCTGGTTTGTGACTAAGAATTCGGTCGACCGGGCTCGGTAGGTCAATTTTTTTGACAATTACATTTATTCCACAGCACACTCTTTTAAGAAAAAAGTTATGTGTTCTTACACACACAAAAAAATGTTAGTAAAATAAACAAAGAAAATTTGTAAAGTTCTACTTTCAAAAATTTGTATAAATTTTTGGTTTTTTTTTGGTTATTGAATAGTAATGAGCGACTTAAGTAGTAAAAAACTTTTTAAGAAACTTTCATGTAACTTTGTTTCTTTCACTTGGAAAAATTTACAGTGACATTACAATAATAATCGAAGAAAAATTGTTTCCATATGTTTGGTTGGTTTGTTTCGGTTGTTCAAATGATAACACTACAACTAAATTCGTAACGCAACTATTTCTTGTTTTCTTTTTAATTGAATTAAAAAGGTTAGAGTGTCTGCCCTATAATCGTCGTGTGGGTCGTGTGTTCGAGTCCTCCTTATTCAGTTTGTTTTTTATTTATTTAAAGTTTATTGATGTTCCTTAATGAAAATCGTTATCCTATGATTATAGTCCCGGTTCGATTCCCAGTGCAGGAAAGCAGAATTGTAAGTTTATGGGTACGGTTCTAACTTTTTTGGCCATTTACTATTTTTATAGTTTGGGGCAGTTTGATTTTACAATTTGAGTTGATTTTACAATTATTTCTTTGTAGAGAAAGGGAAAACCAAAAAACAATAAAAAAGTTTGCAATTTTGGGCGTAGTCCACTCAGTGTATTTCCCTACCACCATCGATAGAATAGGTTCTATTTTGAAAGAAATTGGATTTCGATTTTTATTTGTTAATTTAAAACTTTAAAAACAAATGTTCAATTAAAATTTGGTAAAGACTGCTATCAACTTTTAAAAATCTAGCAAAGAAGTGATTCTACCATATCGAAAAATGTAGCAAAGTTGTCCCATACAAGCCATAATTCATTTGCTGGCTAAGCTCATCCATATGTTCGCTTGTTTCAGTTTCAGTTCGAAGTGCCATCAAAATCAAAGCCATAAGCCCGCACAAAATGAAAGCTGCAACTCGAGGTGGAGGTGGATGCCAGGACTGGATGTGGAGCAGGAATGGGAACCAGGATCAGAATCGGAATCGCAATAGGAACAGGACTAGAAACTGTGGCTGACCACAATTTCACGTTTGCCTAGCCGTGAACACGTTCAACATGAACGGCGATTAGTTGCATTTGTTTACGAGTATGGATTTCGGATTTGTCTCCGGCTGTGCCAGGTCGCTCCACCGGCCACCATTTGCCACGACGTCGTAATGGCCCGGCCAGCGGTAACTTATTGCATCGTGGCGTGCGAGTGGCCAGCGAGTGCTCCAAAGGGGGTGGCTGCCCATCTGCCCATCAGACAATTGGATGGTTTCAGATGGGGGTGTACCACATATCGCAGAAAATATATCGCTATCTTGTTGAAAAGAATGTTATCGTAACATACAATTGTGTAAATATTCAACTAATACAACCAATTAGAATAATTCAGAGAAATAAGTGCCGTTTTCTGGAGTGTCAGTTAAAGTGAGAGTTAACTATCTGTCTTTCAAAGCTTAAGAAAAATAAATTCAGTTTTCTCGGCTTTTTTATAATTCTAAGTTCGAGTTAGAGTTGACTATTGCATAATCAGTCGAAAACAATCTAATTTCCTTTACAAGCATTTTATCTACCTGATAAATTTTAACCGGGACTGGAGAAAATCGGCAAAAATAGTCTTATTTTTATAATAAAACATTAGATCCTCTAAGATAAAATTAGAGCAATATATTTTTATACCACATAGTATCTCTAATTTCTTAAAATATTTCATATTTAAAAGTTTGGATTTAACCCCCACTTTTGGCCATCTCTAGCTCCCGTTCAGGTGGGGACCGCTGTGGCTCTCTCGATATGGATGTGATTTCGTTTTCTTTGCAAGTTTATCCACATTGTAAAGTAGACATTATGTTGATGTCCGGCTGAGATCCTGGTCAGCTCAGGTCCATTGGGCCTGGGCTCATATCGCACTTGGGACATCTGCCGACGGTGGCGATAATATCCCTGAAATTATTTTCAGTTGCTTGTACATTGGTTGGCCGTCCCAGTCTTGGCCTTTGTTTTATTGTTATTGTTTCGCTGCTTGGGCCATGCGATGCCATTGTCGTTGCCAACTTCGTGACCATCTCCCTGTCGCAGGCTCGCATCCAATCCCAGCCAGGACACATTAGTGGAAGATGGACATTTCGGGGCTGTGGGTCTCCGGCTAAAGTTATTACATGTTATATCTCGCTTTTTCCGAAAGCTGTGCCACTTGCAATTATACACTTACTCTGCAACATTGCTTTTTGGCCGGGTTCGGTTTTGGTGGGGTTTGGTGGGGTTACTTTGGTTGTGTGTATGTGATTTTCGCATATTGGCGCTGCAAACTAATGGCTTCACTAACGATTGTAACCGTTGTCCTTAATGGCATCCTTTTGGGCATCACGCGCATCCCGTTTCACCGATTTGTTTTGTCTGTCCCACATTCCCCCATCCAAAGTCCATTGGTCATGGGTTTAGTATCTATGATGGAATGAAGAGATATGTAGCTTTGCCACCGCCCATCCTCTCGATTTTTCTAGAGTCAGTGCATTTGGGTAATTAGAATGGTGGAAACGAAAGGCTTATAATTTGAACTAAAATTATTTGGGATTAAAAAAAGGATAGGCTAACTAAAACTCAAACTAAAATAATAAAAGAGATAGGTTTTAACTTTCCTTTTTATAGAGGTACTCCTCTTTAAATTTGTACCTACACACATCTAACTTCAACCATTCTGTCCACACATCTTGACCAAGCTCGTTGCGGTCAAAATAAAAATCGTACAAATTTATTGTTAATAGAAAAAGGGATCGAGCGGATGAGGCACGCACATTAAACCCTTCTCCATGGCCAGACTGCTGAAAATTCCCTAACTTTCGGGGTTGTTGGCCAAAGGGGTTGGTGACGATGCCTATCTGGTCATCGCCAGAACCCCGTGGACACTGGACACTCGTAAACATCTCGAATCATACGATATCGAAAAATAATCTCACAACGGAAATGGCATATTTAAAAGGCCAAAGGATTGCTGCGATTTAACTTATAAAATCGAAGAGGCGAATCCAATGCCCAGGAGGTCCAACAACCCGTGATAGTGGCGAAATCTCATCTCCTGGATGCCTTTTCTCCTTTCCCCTTTTTTCCCCCCAGCGAAGGGACACAGCATCTTCGGGCACTTTTTGGGGGATTTTTAGTGTTTATTGCCATAGATTAGTTTGTTTATTGTAATCCTCGTTATAAATTAAGCAAAACTTGCGCTTAAAAACTCATTGGCAGCGGAGGCCAGGCAAGGGTTGTGCCACCCCCAGTGGGATTCGAGGAGTCCTCCAGATGTCCTGGGCCATATTCATTTGCCGCATATTTCCCCGAAGGCGTTGGGCGAACTTGGAACAGATAATTGCTGCAAATGGTTTACGACCGCAGTCGATAAATGCTGCAGTTGGACTTAGTCTTATACAAACGAATTTAATTTACTTATTGTCTGGAATATCGATGAAAACAAAGGAATAACTGAAGTTCCTATCAATAAACAAGGAAGAACGCTATAGTCGAGTACCTCGACTATCAGATACCCGTTACTCAGCTAAAGGGACCAAAGGGAAATGGAGATATGCAAGCAGCAAATCGAGATTTAAATACGCCACCTACCGGCGGTAGACAGATTTAAGCGTTATGGGCGTTAGAGTGGGCGTGGCAAAATTTTTTTTGAATCAACCGATAGGTATTGACGAGACCAATACATTTCAGTTAAAATTTTTTATCTAGCATGAAAACTGTGGCCGTCACAGGTTTGGGCGGTTTGCTCTACGAGTAAAGGGTATAAAAATACACTTTCTGTGACTAGCTTATCAATTTTAAATGAATATTTAATTTAAAAGATTGTTATTAAGTTAATAAGACAGTTTTAAATTATGTGTCTCTATCCTTCAACCTGTTACCTGAAGCATGAGAAAATACATTTGTTTTTTGGGATTTTTCAATAAAAATATTGGAAACAGATACAAGGCAAAATAGTATGCAAATCGGATGAATAAACAAGCCTCACCGGCAACTATATTAGAAATTGTTTGAAATTCAGGTAAATATATTTTGTAATATTCCAAATCTATTTGAGTGTCCGCAGCTGTTGTGCTTGCCTCATTCAATTCGCTTCGGCAACTGAGATTTTCCATATTGTTATCAGCGGTGGCGGCTGTTCAATAAGGAACGGAAAACCTAATAAGGAAAGAAAATCATATATACAGGTAACTCGGAGTTTGGGGGAATGGAAAATATAGCCCACCATAAGCAAACAATTTCAGGTGATGCCTGCAGAACATTCGCTGTTTTTATTCTTATTTTTGGTGAAATGACAAAACTCCATTAAGAATTACGTTACGATTACATTACATTTGCCCCCTTTTATTACATTTCCAATTCCTTTTTTCCCTGTGTTTGGTATTCAGCTGGGTTTCCCCATTCGAGGGAGTGAGAGTTAGCGCTCTTCTAATTGCATTTTAAAATTGCGACACCATAAAATGTGCTTACGGTATAAATAATTATAACGGCATTTGTCGCAACAAACAGCGGAGCCCAACTGGAACTGCTCCTCCATGGCCCAAACCAGGATCCCCCATCCGGATCCGGGGATCCAGGGATCCGGGGATCCGAGTAGAAAGCCAAAGGCAGAGTGGCAATGATTTCGAGTGTCAGGAAAATGGGTGATGGTGAGGGGCCAAGGATGATATTGCGAATACGACGAGTGTGCCGAGGACACTGGCATGCAGTCAGTTGTTGTCGCATCTCCTGGATATTGCATGAGTTCCCTGAGTACCCCCACCATCTGAATTTCCATTTGCCAGGACAGCCAGCCCCGTTTCCGTGCGGCAACAATAACAACTGCGACGACGACGACGTCATGCGATTAACGTGAGCTGCATATTTTCAGCTAATTTTCTAATTAAAATGGTATTTATGCATTTTTCAGCTGGCTGGATTAAACATTCAGTGCTAAGGAGGCAGAAACCAGACAATTGCAAGGATACAGCTCGATATGGCTGGTTCTTACCGCCAAATGGAACAATGAAGCAAGGATTAAGGTATTCTAAAAATATATTGGCATCACATATTTGCTAATACATTTTTTGATATTTCAAAGATTTAATTTAGTTAAAAATGTAACATATAAGTTAGGTATTCGATTTAAAAGTTTTAATAAAACATTGGATAACAAACAAATTAACTCGATATTTGACCCAAGCAAGCTTTTCACATTGTAACTAATTTTTACAAGCAAGCAAAACAAAGAAGCTACGATTAGGGTCTTTAAAAAGAGTACATGTACCTATAATATTATGATTTTTTTGATTTTTTTTTATTATTATATTGTGACACCTATTTCTTAATCCAAATTGAAGTATTTTATGTAGGTATTCCATTTAATAATAAACTTAAATAATAAACAATTTGTTTAAAAGTTTTTAATACATTTTAAAGATTTCCAAATCAATTTACCCAGCAGGCTTATTAAATGCTGTCAAATTCTTTGTAACACCTTAGTCAGTAGTATTTTACCAAATTCGATGTGTCCTAAAATTGTTGTAAAATTTTAGTTTTCTTTTTCTTCTCACAAATCATATTGTTTTTTCCTTTTCGTGGTAAGTTAAGAAAGTTCTTAATATTTAAAGGAAGTTAATGATATTTACATGGTGTCCCCCCAATAGCAATGACCAGTCCGCCCCCTATTTTATTGGCCTGTTTTGTGCACTTGGTGCTGCATACAACGCTCTTCATACAGCTGGATCCTGATATTTTTAATGACACCCCCATACTGGGCAGCCAGATATTCTATCTTTCCGTAATGGACCTGCTGTGCGACTGCGAAGTGATACCCGATCACTGGAAAGGCGTGCCTCCATGGGGAAAGTTTATCCTGGAGACCATCGTCTCCTTCCTAATCGGAGAATTTTCCATGATGCTGGGGTGGCTCTCCATGGAGAAGTTTCTTGTCGAGCTTCTCAAAAGGACGTCTCTTCGCTACCACTCCAAATTGTTGGTTCTGGAGATCAGTACAGTGGCCCTCGGCATTATCTTCTCGGTGTTAGTGGCTGCGATGACAAATCGAACGGCCAAAATGCAGAAAGTCGGAAGCAAAGTCTGGAGCACTATTAAACAATATAGACAGGCTCCGTGGACAAAAAAAGAACAAACCGTTCAATGTCAATCATTTGTAAGGCGAAGGATTTCTATGTTTATGCAAAAGCGTTTTCACAAGATCTGAAATTAATCTGAGATGCACTTAGTAACCAAATACATCTATTTATTTCGTATCAGATGTATATTTGTATAATCTGGAACTTATTAAAGGAATGATTTGTAATTTATAATTTCAAAATATTTAAAAAAGGTCGGGAAAAGGTTTTGTCATTTTACCGAAATCCTTCTAAGTACCCTTAAAAACTAAGCATGCCAGTTTTTATGCTGTCAAAAAATTGGATCATTTTCTTGTTTTTCTATATTGTTTATGAACAATATACGTTTTTCACCTCTATTCTCATATTTTATGAAGCTCTTCTCAGGAAGACTTTGATACGCTCCTTGAAGAGGCGAGCTTGTTACCCGCACACTTGACAAGGATAATGCATTGGACAGCTGGCTGTCCTGGCTGCTGGAAGAGCAGTCAAACGCAGCTTGCACCGCACTTGGATGTCGCATAAATTTGTGACCAGACCAGGACATATTGTACTAGAGCAAAGAAGACCAGTCAGGAGCTACTGTGGCTTATGTCCTGGCATCCTGCGAGTCCTGCCCGTGCCTCGGGACCTTCTCTTCTCCTCGGACGGCGCTCGGTCAAATTTATTTACTGTGTTATTTATTCTGTCACTTTGCAATGATTTCAACATTTTTGTTGTGCCTCACAGGATTCGAGACATTCGGTTGGGAACTCTGGACTCTGATTGGCCCAGAAAATACCAAAGTTTTTAGTGGTGATATGTCAAATATGTATAAGAGCTTCAGAACAAGACGTTTTTTTTTTTTAAACATCGAAAAGTAACTAATAAGACAAAAATTAATTTAATATATTTCATAAGGGGTGACATTTTAGTTTTCATTTTCAAATTAGGTATATTTTTTTCAAATAATACCTTATTATTTCTTGTATTCCTTTTTATAATATTTGTTTTTCCTAATTTTATTTTGCCTAGTTTTGCTGGAACTTATGAGATAAATTTAGTTTTAACCTAAAAATAATAACTAACTAAGGTTTCTATTTCTAAAATAATAATTATAGACTTTAATATTATTTTTTAACATTATTTTAAGGATATGTTTCAAAATCTCCATGAGCTTTAATCGGAAGTCACTTTCAGTTACTCCCAAATTAATGGAACTCCCAACTGTTCCTTTACTCGTACAGCTCTTGTCAAGTCCAATAAACTTATATGGCACATGTGGGCTGAAAGATTTGTTTCAGCCTGATCCTTCGACACATCCCGCGCCCCATGAAAATGTAGCTCCTCCCATTTTAACTGCAGTGCCAGCATGTAATTCTCGCATTTTAACGACCTTCAGCTGAGCAGAACGACGTGTGTCCTGTCGACGGCGACAGATTTTTCTAATGTCTCCATTCGAATCCTTTGGCCAAAGGCAATTAAATGTGCCACGGAATGGGGCGAAGGATTTGGAGGACACATAATTGTTTTTTGCGTGCGTGAATGGAAGTGGAGCGAGTGCTGGATGCGGGTGAAGTGTCATAAATTCCATCGGAGGAACACGATTCCGGATGAATTATGTCTTATGGTTATTAGACAAAAGGACATCCCCGATCCAGATCCTGATCCCTTACACAAACACACACTTACACATTCAAACGTGGCGAATTATTGGCTGCAGTTGGGCGTTGGAAGGTGTAATTATTAACATTTGTGCTGGGCGAAACAATTAAAAGCGAAAGCGGCTCGAATCAAAGAACAAGAAGGACTCTGACACACATAAAAGAGGCTGTTGGTGGGGTTTTGGGAGGGCGGAAGGTGTGGGAGATCTGGGAGATCTGAAAATTGTCAGTGTGAAGAACACATGTGCAATTGCCGCTTGCCTTAATGGGCCATAAATAACCAGGACAACAATGAGGCGGCTGCACTGCATCCACCTTGGCGAACTTCCCTCTCCACTCCTTCCCTCTTGTATTTTTACTCTTTTTACGCCCGATGGCCAGAAAGTGCAGGGGTATATTGTACTGATGAGCACGCATGTGCTATTAATAATGATTCTTAACTTATTTCACAATTTAAATTTTTTTTAATAATTTAAACGATTAAAATAATCAACACTATACAAATATATGTTGAAATAAGTGTATATTTTATTTAACTAACTTAATATACTTAATCCTTATGGACACTTAACAATTTGTTACGAATTTCATTCACTTATTTCTTATAACAAATTTATAAGAGTTGATTTCTCAATGTCATGTTAAGGTTCTAGTTTGTTATCTGTTTGTTTTATTTAACTTACTTTAAATTCTCAATCCTTATAGACCCTCAACAAATTGGTCAGAAATTTCATCATATAACAAATCAATAAGAGTGAATTTCTCAATGTCATGTTAAGGTTCTAGTTTGTTATCTGTTGGAGAGAGTTAACATGAAGTTAAATTTGTTATCTTAGTGTGGTGTTATTGTACAAACCATTATGGTTTTGTCGACCTACTATTGAGAAACTACCCTTTTCTGAATCAGTAACTTAAGCCACTTATAAAAGTTGACATCAGAGAGCGTTAAGTTAATTAACTTTTATGCTTTTCTAACCGTATCTTCAAGTCGACTACATCGTGAATCTCAGAATCTAAATCAGTAACTTAACCCACTGATAAAAGTTAACATCAGATTGAGAAATCGCCCCTAAGAGCGGTAAATTAATAAACTTTTATGCATTTCTAACCGTATCTTCAAGTCGACTACATCGAGAGGTCCTTTTCCTCTTATTGTTGCTCGCCAGGACACATGGAATTATTGCACGTCGACGTGCAGCCAATCGGTGTGCGTGTCCTTGCAGCCATATACACAGACACACACGCACACACACCGGCACTGCATGTGCATGTCCTTCGTCATTCATCAACGTTGTATGCGGTTGCGGCTTAGGGGTGGCACATGCAGCCTCGTCCTTGCCGCCCTCCTCCTTCAACTAGCCGATTTCTTCCCCAAAAAAAAAGGAAAAACCCGATTTGGGAGGGGGGAAATGTGCAAAATGTTGAAATGCGTCGACCGCTTTTGATTTATCGTCAATTGAGATGAAACATAAAACGCTGCTGCCAATAAAAGTGTTGGAAGCAACGGCGTCGTCGTGTATCCTGCAAAAAGGATAATGCGCAGCGCCTGTTTTAATTGAAAATAAATCTTGTCAATTTACGTCGCGGCCAGACACATCCTGATCCTGCAATTTCTGTTTGCTTTTATGTCTGATTTTCATTTCTTCTACCAAATTGTAAATTACTTCCGCATCCCTTTTGTTGAATGTCCTTTTGCCTGGGTGTATTACTGAGTGTTTGTCCAGGGCCAAAGGTGTTGCGTACTTGCTACATACATTGCCATTGCCTGGCCTTTTTTTTATGACACCAGAAAATATATATTCCGAAATCCGGCGACGAGCATCCGCAACCTTTTTGGCGAAGTCCTTCGGGGTCTCGTCCCTTTTGCAATAATAGAAAAAATCTACATATAAATAAACATTAAAATACTTTGGCGGCTGAATAAAAAGTACGAAGTCTGCAAAACTGGTTGAGCTTCTCGAAGATTTGATACCTGTACTGATACCTATTATAGATTTATTTTGAGAAAATCTCAGATGATTTTATTATTAAAAATTATTTTATTTATTATTATTATTTTCACAAAAAATGTGTGTCTCAAATTTATGTATTAAACTATTTTAAATCAAGGAATAAAGGGTATGTTAAGTCCTAAAGATAGGTAACACTGAAAAATTGTTTGTTTTCCATAATATTTGCGTACCCTTACCATATGGATAAAGATTTAATTATTAGGATTCAAAGTAAAAGGGACTGAAACAATTTTTTTTTTTAATTTTGCATTGTTTTCTTATATTAAAGGCAACGGTTTCTATAACTAAAATAAAGATTAAATTTAAGGCAAGCTTTGAATCAAAATATCGGTGTAAAATTATATATTTAGTTTATTATAACTTTCAGATTTCTGAAAAAGTAAAGTATCTAATATTCTCCGCATAAAGCATTTCTTCTTCCATTCACGAAGAAACGGAAGCTTGACAAAATTTGTTCTTTTCCTTTTCCATTATTCTCGAAAATATTCTTTATAGCTGAGTACGCTTTTGTGAAGTCCTTCGTTTTAGTTTGTTTATAGAAATTTTATGAATAGCTATCCGTAAAAATGGAAATCAAAATTCGGATTCCTTTATAGCTCTACTTCAATCTAATAAATTTCTTGTTGGACAATCTTTGGACACATTAAACTGCTCGGATAGCTACCATTAAAATGTCGTTCCTCTTGTGTTCTCCACTTTGCCACAAATCAAGGCTAAAAATCATTTAAACGATTTTCCCGCACCCCAGGAATATTGTCACTTTTGATTTGTTTGCCCTTGATATGGGGGCGAACTTTGAATTTATTTCCCCTGGCGCTTCCTATTCCTCTTTTTTTTGTAGATGATTCGCAGGGTCCTTGCAAGTATCCCATTTGGCGCCGCTTGCATTTCCTTTGGCATTCGGTTTTTGGCCAGAATGATTTCATGTGAAGCGGTGATTATTTTCACCTAAAATGCGTTGCCCCCAGTCTCCTCCCTTCGAAAAGTATCTCTCCTTAGGAAAAACACACACACTCTCGGCTAACTGGCAGGATATTTATGGGCTTTGAGCGTGTTCCGCCTTTGCCGTGGGCGGTGGTGCACTTTCAATGTTTTTGCCACTGTCTTTGGACAGTCGATTCGCTGCCCCTTCCCAATGCCTTCCCAATGCTTTCCCGACCCCTTCCCAACCCCTTCCCAATCCCTTCCTTTGCCATCCCACAGTGCCACTTGTATTTATGTCTTCGTCTATAAATCCATGTCTTCGGAGCACTCAAACACCCACACAATCGCCCCAAACACACACATGCGCGTCTTCATGTCAAATCGTAGATTTATAATTTTCGGCTGCGTCGCCAATGCAACTTGCAGGCAGCACATAAAAATTCGGAAGAAGCGGAAAGGATATCCACTGTACCACTTTTCGGACTATTAAATACCCAGTACTCCATGGAGTGTTCTTAAAAGTGATTTCATTTTAAATGCAGTTAGCTTTATATAACCAAAAGTCAACCAAAACAAATGTAGAACTAGTAAATCTTGAGGTAAGCCTCAACCTTATTGAAATTGCTTTATTTTTTAAAAATTCTCTAGGCTTCCATTATTTTTAAAATAAATAAGTTAAAGTAGGTATAAGTATTTGAGATATATTTTTAAAAGAACCTAAAAATGTTAAATATTTTTACTCAAAGATGGTATGTGAAATACGTCAAAATTGTTTTACATTTTGTGCTTTTTTGGAGGCTTAGATACTCTGTATCAAGTGTGGAACTTTATATTATTTTAAGTTAACTCTTTTGTTTAGGTAATGTAACAAGTTGAATTAAACTTAAATTATTATTTTAGTGTAAGCTTAAAAAATGTTCATAAGTTGTTAAGTTGATCCTTAAGTTTTTTTATATATTTTCCCAAAGGAATTCTAGTATAAACAATTAAATAGACAGGTAAATTTAAATTGGAGCATTGTATTAATTTTCCCGTTCCCCGTGTGATTATAAATATGACAGATATATACCCCCTTAAGGTTCATTTTGCCGGGTATGATAAGGAAACAAACACTCGCACACATCATCCGGGAGGACAGAAGGAGGATCGCCGGTGCCCAAACCAAAAGTGCATTTCAAACTCGGGGTTGGGGGTTGGAGGACGGAGTCGGGGCGACTTGCCTCGGTTCTGGGCTGTCGAATTCCATGAATTATGATTTTTGATTGAAGTTGAGTTATTGCAATTCAATTTATTATAAATGCGGTTGCCACGAACCCTGCCATGCCCACCCCTTCCTGGTCCTTTTGCCCGTGGAAGGCGTCGCCTGCTCAGGACATTGAACTATGAGTTCTTGGCGTGGCCGAATTTCTGCCATGTTTGACTCCCCTTTCCCCGGGTGTGTGTGCCGTTTTCGACACTTTTGCTAAATTTATTGCCGATTATTTTTACATTTCTTTTTTCAATTTTTTCCTTTTTACTGCCACCCCTTGGGTGGATAGGTTGGTGAAGGTTTCAAGGCAGGAAAGTGTTCCTGTTCCTGGTGTCGCGGCAATTATTTTTAACATTTTTGTTGATTTTCCATTGATTATTCGGTGTTCCCTTTGTCGAGGACACTTCTGGCCAACTATGCAAACTTCTGGATGTCTGAATTTGAAGACAATTGGAAGAGAGTTCAATGGAGCAGAAAAGCTGCTGGTAAATTGTACCAAAACAAACGAAGCGATTTGAAAAAGTGATTTACTAGGCTGCTTTTTTTATAAAATGTTGTATTTTATCTTCCAAGTATAGTAGTAACTACAAATTTTACAATTTCAAAAGTTAACGAAAACTGATTTTATTTTTATAGCTTTAGGATGCATTTCTTCTGAGGAACGCAATTCGGTTAAAATTGGTATATTATTCTCACTAATTCTTAATTCTACAAATTATTAAATGTGATATGTGTTAATAAAACCTTTTTTCGTCATAAATGGATGTTTCTTTACTCGTTGGGGAGTTCCTAACCCCATTTGGCCGTTTATTTGGCCCGACAATCCATTACGCCCTGCATATGCAGACCATCAGCGATATTAGCTATTGGTGCCCGGCTATTTATATGGCGCATAAATCAGAAATGGGGGCCAAATGGCCCGGACACTTTGCGTACGCGCTAACCATGAGTTACTCGCAATTAAGAGAAATATATTAGTCTAGCAGCTGATTTAATTATTTAACGATGAAGTCCAAGTCGCGGGCGGCGAAAGAGGTCTGAAAGTGGGCGGGGACCAGGACCAGGAGCAGGAACAGGACCAGGACCACCAGCCGACTGGCCCAGCCGTAAACAAGCCGAGCAGCTGAACAGTTGAACAGTTGAACAGCAGCCGGATCCGCCTCTTCTAAGCGCCGAGACAACCGCATCACAGTCAGACAAAGGCATCACCGAGCGACCAGGGGAGCAGGAGGGGAATCCCCCAGATGAGGTGGTCCAGGGTACGGGTTCAGGATGGAGTCTGCTCGGTGGACGTGGAGGTGGCGGGCGGGATTCTGTAATTGCACCAACGCGCATAATTCATATCAAATGACCATTTTAAAATCCTTTTATTTCGGTGCGTCGCCCTGTCTCTGTGTGCCATGGCTTCCATCTCTGCTTATTTTACACTGGAAAAATTGTGTGGAATTTTGTGTTTGTTGATTAAGAATAAAATACATAAATTATATTATAATAACTTTTAGGATAGTCAAATATTACAACATTAGATACATAAAATACGATCTTTCATAACTCTAATTTTCGTAACTTTATGACGAATTATGTAGATTCATTGATAATAAACGGTCTTTCTAAAAATGGCTCGTGCTTTAACTTAATGTAAAATATCAAAAATTTATTGAAATATTAAAAAAAGCAAATGTTTTTTATTTTAAAGGGCTTCTGTAAAGTATAGACAAAGCTTAATAGAAATAGGCAAGTTTTTTCTTGTATAATTTTTGTTTAATATATGTTGTTAGAGAAAAAAATTTAAGCACTAAGTAAATGAATTTTTATATTTAAAATTAATTTTTAAGCTGTTCAAATTTTTTCGGAATACCTTGGAAACATCTAAAATAATTTCCTAAGAATTTTATTTTAAGTTTAACTTTTTTTAGTGCACCCCAGCCCCTCAAAATATTTGAAATAATAATTCTTCGAGATAAATTACCCAAAAACAGGTGTGTCGGTGTGTGTGCTCCTCTAAATTGCCCTGATGCTGATGCTGGTCCTGCTCCTGATGCTCCTGATGCTCCTCCCCAGCTGCCCTGCTGTCCTGCTGCCCCTCCACCCCGCTGCTGTCCCCACGCGAGACAATGACACAGAGCCACCACTACAACTACGCCAGGATATCACTCTGCCCGGCCATCCTGCCATCTAGCCATCCTCTCGTCCTTCTGGGCCGTTCCCATTCGGGCTGCTTCTGGCCCGACCCGAACCCAAGCCCAACCCAAACCAATCCAAAACCCAATCCCATTTTGCAAACTCGTGCGCTGGCAGTCGGTCAGTCGATGGCGGATGGGCTTAAGTGCTCGGCTAGCCCGCTCTGGTTCGTCCTGGTCGTCCTGCTCGTCCTGCGTTTGGCATTTAGCATCAGGAAATTATGCTGACGCTGCCAACTGGCCACGGAATGGGCCAGGCATGGGAATCGCACGGCCACTGAGATTGGACCCGGGCAATCAGCGACGTCTGCAGATGTGCATGCCCATGTCCACATCCACATCCATATCCACGTCCACATCCACGACCCCTTCTATCTGTCCCATCTTTAGCGCCTCTATCTACTCCCATACCCGTGCAGCGCCTGCGCCAGCTCCTCGCTCCTGCGGTGTCCTCATTAAACTCGCACACACAGAGAACCCACTCTAATGAGTTCCAGACCCCGCACGGGGGCATATGCTGTCGTCCATTTCGGTGGCAGGCACATCCTAGCCGCGTTCCAGTTGATAGCCGGCCCACCAGCCACCACTAACCAGCATTGGGGACCCTGACCCACCCAGCTTGTGCCCGCTCGTCGCTCTCGCAGTGCTGTGTCACACATCTGGGTGCAAATTATGGCACATTTCAAACAGCACCAAGTGCACTGGGGAAAATTGGGAGACAAATATTATATATATTTAGAGTAGAATATTAGGTAAAGATTATTTATGTAATATATAAATTTTAAAGACTTTTTATAATTAACAATTTTTAAACCAAAGATTTTCCATAAACAAGTTCAATTCCTTCTGGTAACTGAAAAAAAAACATTTTTCTTTTAGTTTTTAAAGCTTATTCCTTCTGCGACGCTATAATTCCCAACTGGTTCTGTTTGTGCAGTGATCCATCGATTGTGAAGTACAAACAGCGTGAGTTGAACGCTTTTATTTTCTTTAACAACATTTTTTCTAAAAACAATTTTTAAAGATTAAGTAGATTAGCAATTAAAAATGTTGGATAGGGAATTTTGAAATTATTGGTGATTACAAATATCCTTCTAAAGGGCGAAATAGTAAATTTATTAAGTTCGTATCTACAATTTACATTATCAACATTTAAATATCCTTGTAATCTTTTTTAATTTTCGTCGAGGAAAATTCAAAATTATCAACTCGATTTTTTCTCAGTGCACCGTGCACATAGCGCAGCGTCCTCGAAATCGTGTGGCAGCCAGAAAGAGAGCGCGATAATCGCATAAAAGTTTACATTTATGATGCTCCAGCAGCCCGAGGCAATTCTAGGTCCGGATAGGTGCATGGAGCCACCGAACCCAAACCCCATACCCATTCCCCATACCAGAACCCTATGTATAGGGCACTGATGCAGCTGGCGGAGACTCAGTCACAAACACCTCGGCCGTAAAACATTCGGCTGACGGCGGCACACAAAGTCTGATGCAGACCAGTGGACGGACAGCTGTTTGGGAGAACCCATCGTATACGTATACGAAATACCCTCATGGGGTTGCACCTCGGTTCGGTTCGGGTCTCTTCCTCTGGAGGGGGTAAATGCGACTGCACCGACTCTGTACCACCCAACACCTCACCATCGCCATCACCATCACCCTTACCAAAACGAGAACAAAAAGGCGCGAAAATCCATTCGCACATAAAATGCGCCACAGTGTGCATTATTTTAATGTCACTGATAAATCATTTTTATGTCGGTGCTAAATCAAAAGATGGACGAGCAAATGCCGTATTTCAAGCCGGGAAAGGAGGGGAAAAGCAGGGAGGTGGCTGGGTGTCACACATGCACCCGGGAAAAGGTGTGCTGCGACTACGGGTTATGGGTTTTGGGTCCACTTCCACTCCGCCACTGCATTCGTCCATTAAAATGCGCTCCGGTGTGTCCAAAACACAAGCAGGGCTTCCACACCCAAACCCCCGACTCCCGACTCCGGCTGCAAGGCCCGTCCGTTTATTTATTATTAACACAAAAAAGACCCCGAGGACGAATTGCAGTGCTCCTCTGGCTCCAGTTCCTGCTCCTGCTGCTGCTCCTGTCCTGTTCCTCCTCCCAAAAACGAGACTTGGAATGCGCAAACTGCCCTGAGTGGCTGCCGCCTGCTCATAATTCGTTGTCCTCATCGGAGCGGAGCTCTCGGCACTGCAGAAATTCATCTGTTTGCGGTTCAAACACGTGCCGTGGCCAGAAATAATGTGCACTGGAATCTGCCCGGACTAATGGCCGCCCAACACGGTATTTGACTTAGGCCCAGTCCAGCGACTCCGTTTTGGGCTAAAACCAGCTCCCGAAAGTATGCTAACTGAACTGGCATTGCAGCAAAAAGAATCAGCTTTGAGGGTATATTTCGGTGTAGATCTATCTAATTGTTAGTTGGAAATCCAAATACACATGGAAAACAAAAAAAGTTGAGGAGATACATATCTTAGTTTATCATAGAATTTGGGTTTCCACGATATCTGATCGTCAAAGAGAAGATTTATCTATGAAGTCTTCCAAGTGTTAGTCACTTCAAAAATGCCGAATATCATTTCATGATATATAAAATTATTTTCTTCCACAAAACCTATCACCATTGTAAGCAAAACCAAAAAGAAAAGAGTAAGAAATTGAATAAATTATGAATGAAACTTAAACAATTTAAATATTTGTTCTTAATTAAAAAAAAAAGTAAAGCTATTGTAGAAATAATGTAAGTCAAAATAAAATAAATAAATATTTAAAACACAAATGAATAGGCTAACCAAAGACAATATTTTCCTTATCCGCGTGTGTCGATCCTAGGTGGGTGATTTTCGATTAAACAGATCAATAATCATTAATTATAGTACCTGAGAAAAACATTTTTTAAATTCTATATTTAATCATTTTTATTTTAAAAAATAAAATGGATCAAGTTATTCCCTGATAAATCTGTCATGGTTCTGTTTAGCTTGTCATTAAACTGATTTCGTTTCCAAGTCTATTCCCAAATCGTTCTAGGCTGGTTTGCCCCAAGTTATTTATCCAGAAAGTCAATCAGTTCCAAATTATCTTAGCAGTGTAAGTAATATACTCATCCTTAGTGAATTAAAAACTAATGGTCTATGTGCAGCTGCAGTCATCATGTTTCGCACCCTGTCCATTGAGCCAACCAGAATCGAGGACCGTTCCAAGGAGGAGGTCCGTGCCAATCTGGTGGTATTTGCCGTCACCTGTGCTCTGATCCGAATCATCCCGATTATCTTAAGGAAGATAGCTTAATGGAGGCATATGACCTGCTAAGATAATGCTGATCATTGATATTATAATGCAATGTGTTAATAAATAGAAGCAAATATCATTATCACAGCACAGATAAATACAAATGTATTTTATTTCTTAGGCAAGATCTAAAGGAAGTAAATGTTCATTAGGCTTTCCTGAACCATTAATCAACTATCAAGTTACTGTAGTTCCTAATCTACCAACTCAATAAGCATCGGTAATCATTTGCCCTATCAATTCATAGAAATGTATGCAATTGAGATGCAAAAACCCTCCGACAGGCGATTAACTTCCACTTGACTGTGATTTGAGTGAACCTCGAGGACCTGACCTGACTCCACCGTTTGCCCAGCGGCTTCGACACCTTCTCCCTGAAACCATGACGAGGGGAATATAAATCAAATAAACAAACCTCATTAGCATATTATCAGCATCAAATTGTGACGCTGCCCGTCATCTTAAGTTCAAGTGAGAAATCTGTCACGAGGCATTAAATCGTCTGCCGTGGCAGCCCCCAAAAGCCGCAAGGATAACAAGATGGGGAGTTGGGGGTAGGAAGGGGGGTTGTGGGCATGGAAGTGGGTATACCAGGAGCCAGTAGCACTTCCCGGAATCCCCGGCACACATAATTATGCGTGTAAACAAGCTGATGATAGTGCGCTGACGTGTGACGATGACGATGACGGTGACTGCCGACGACTTATTGCCCAAAAGGGTTACTTACCTAGCCTGCCTACCCACCTATCTCATCATATCCCATACCATCCCATCCACCCCTATTCGAAATCCTCAACTCAACTAGTGGAAAACAAATTGCCGAAATTCCTTGAGGCCTTCAGCTAGTTGTAGCCGCTGATTTATTCGCGTTGTGCTGGCAACAATTAGAAAAGCAACCGCAGGATGTGCGAGCACAACAACCGGGTGAAGATGTGCCGACTCCTGTCAGGACTTCAGGTCTCCATCTCCAAGTATATCCTATCCCAGCTCACCGTTCTGGCCCGCTGGCGCTGTGCGTTTTAATTTGACGAAAGACTGATGACATCTCATTAATATTCATTGCCGCTGCTGCAAGGCGCTGCTGGGATTTTGCGGCCATATATCCTGTTTATGCCGGAGTTTATTCATTGCCTCCGTCCTGTTGTTCGGCTGTGTAGTTGTGTAGTGGATGTGGCCTTGTAGTCCCATCCCGGAGATGGATGCTCGATGTCCTGATTCTAATGAGGCGTTAAATGTTCATTTTTTCTTCGAGCTCTGAAAGGGTGAATAAGTTAAGTTGCTGACTAGGTGAGTTATTGTGCTAGAATCTCAGCAATGAAGTTGGTTTTCGGTGGGGTAAGACATCTTGACGGAAATTCACAAGATGTTTGCTTATAGGTAAAATAGATATGGGGTGTGTTCTAGTTGAGTACATTTAATAACATTTAATTAGGAGTATTTTTGATAGATCAAATCTATTTTTTTAAGCGAAACTTTGCTCAAATGTTAGTTTTTGAGGAAATGATCAATAAACCACAGTAATAATAATATTGGTTTAAATATTTTAATACTACGTTTCTCTTCCTTCCGACTATTTACTCTACTTAACACATTCCAAGCTACTATCACCCACATAATCACCTCCACTAAGTATTCACATCTTAACGATCCTTTCCGTACCCTGTATATTAAATGTATTTAACATATTTAAATTGCAACCGTCGTTATCCAATTTTGTTCAGCAGTTTATAGTCCGGCCCCACACGACCATAAGTATTTCAAATTAATGGCGACACTTCAAAATAATTATGAAGCACATGGCACCCAGAATGGGATGAGACCTTTGTACCGGAAAAGGAACCGGATGTTTTGTTTCGCTCTGTGTGAGTGTGTGCTTACCTCTGGCACTTTTAAGATGCTGTCGTGACATATTTATGAAGTTCAATTATCATAAAATGCAAATGAAATCGTCATGGCCCAGAAAACGTCAACCTGAGCGGCCTTAGGGGAGGTCCCTTATAACGTCCTTTCCCCTCCTCCGAAGAGTCCTTAGCTCCAATAAAACAAACCGAAGAGACGCCTAACCCCAGACCTCGAGACATGGCCAAAATTAAGCAATTTACTTGCGATATCCGCCAGCAAAGAGGCGGCCCCTTTGACCCGCGATGGAGTTGGATGTGGGATGAGTGGTGGTACGGGGATCTGAGAACTGGGCGCGAGAAGACTACAATGTCAGTGTCAGGACGGGACATCTTCGTGGGGTTCGGGACTTTACTTCAGCGGAATTTTATCTGTCGGCTGGCGCTATTAAAAGAAATTACGCTCAAAACTAAATTGCGGACCGGGGCCGAAGAAAAGGTGAGTGAAGGTAACCAGGAGGCAATAAATGCACTTGGGAAAATACATAATCACTTTTAAATTTAAAAACTTAAATAAGATTAGAAGTTATTTATTTAACATGGGTACATCTAAAACAATAATTTTTAAAACGTATTATTCTTTAAAGCTAGTAGGGTGAACTAGTAAGGTGAAATTAAATTTTAAACCAAAATTACTGACACAAGTTTCTGTAATTAACTCGTTTGATTTTGGTATAATGTACATATCTACCTTATACAACATTGAAATGCACAGAACTTCTAAATAAGAAGAAGATCAGGGATCGTAATGAATAAAATTTTTAAAATGTCTATGATAACATAATTAAAGTTCTGTAAAAAATTGATGAACATGTGATACTTTATGGTTTTGAGCCAGTGTGACCGTATAGTAATACACGAATATGAAGTATGTTAGCCCCATTAATGTTAGACCATTAAGAAATAATTTTCTGAAAATAGTAATATTTTTAGGGACAGCGTTTTCGTAGGTATAATACTGAGCCTTACTATAATTTCTTACAGTGTATTTTGGGGCGGATGGGAGTGGCATCTGGGGGACACCTTCTCCGCCAGCATTGAAATGAGAAACGATTATGTTTGGGTCGCGACCCGGGCATAAAGAAATGCCAAAGAACAAGAGAAAAACTTTTTAACTTGTTTGCCATGTTGCTATTTACAAGTCCTGTGGGAAAACCCCCGCCCAGTTGGGACCCCCCCCCCCCCCCCACACACTTACCTGCTACCAGGTAACTCCATTGCCGCATTGCGCTGATGTTTGCGTTTTTCGCGCTGTTTTCTTTGTTTGCGGCTTCGGCATTTGTCTCTCGACTCGTCTGCTTCTCGTCTCTCACTTGTCGCACTTTTGTTTGGATTCTCCACTTGCCCTAATATGTTTCCGTTAGTTTTGGGGGGTTTTTTAAGATAGGTTGGGCTGCTTTTCATGGGGCAGGGTGTAGGTTGCCCAACCGTTATGGTAATTTAGTGGCGCAATTTTGTGGAAATTGATGCTGTTGCTCCAAGCGTTTGACCCAGGGGCTGGGGGAATTGTGTCTGTGTCTAATTTGTATCCCGGCCAACGTGCATTTCAATACTCATTTGAATATACAAAGGTGTATTTATATATTTTTTATTTTACTCGAAAAATATTTGATTTTGTATTATTACGTTGATCTTGGAACCGACTTTTTCTCAGGAAACATTAAATTATGGCGGGTTCTGGTTACATATCTATTATACATACATATATTTTACTTTAGTTCTTTAAAATTAAAATAAATATTTGCCGATAGTATCTACTACAGTTTCCTACGTTCTACGTATCCTGGTACTTTCCAACACTAGATTATATTCAGTCTGACCGTACTACCGATATTTTCGGTTTCTTTTTGTTAGTATGGCAACTCTGGCGGCGATATAGAGCTTCGATAGAAAAATAGAAATGTGACGCTTCTTTGCCGTAGTTTTATGCGAATAAAATACGTTCTGCATGGTTTATTGTTAAATTTAGTGTGCTAGAAACAAAGCTGATAAGTACTGTTCATATTATCAGTGCATTTAATGTCAGGAATAACAAAAACAATTGAGAGGTATGTGATTTTCTTGGAAAGCACCTCACGCTCATTGTAGTAGTACATTTTGTAAGATGTCCAAGTCTGGCGAAAAAGACGAGTTGGTTCCACTGCCACCCAACGCAATATCCAAGTATTTGAGCCGTGACCTTGAGAACTCGCAAATGGATGAAGAAAACGGATCTACCGATATGGGTAAGAAATTTATAGTTGAATTCAATATTTATTAACCATACTTATTTACCTCCATGAAAGTTGAGCTAAAGGAATCAACAAATATTACAACCAACTTGACCAACAATTTTTCAACATCCAAGGAAGAAGCTAATAAAAGTATTTATGGTACGGAATCATTTAGAAACCCAATAAGAAGCCAGATCTTCTGACTTGATGTTTGATTAAAACATAACTTCCTAGTTTCAGATGATTCCTCCTGCCGTGACTTATCTAAAAGACCAACCAATACAAGGTACATAAATTATCTTTCGGCTTTATATATCCATCACTGACCTATACCTTTCATTAAGCATGCCAAACGAGGTCTCGGGTCCTTCTTCATCTCACTCTAGTTTTGTATACAAACCGTTTGATTACACTCTCAATGGCTTAACGGATTTCGGTAAGCTTTGCATTGTTAATAAAAATCATCTCTAATTTCTAGTTATTAAAAGAATCCACAATTTGTTCCGTGAGGGAGGACTACTCAGAACTAACAGGCTGTACTTCCTACTTAAGGAACCAAAATGAAAATTTCAAAATCGTTACAAGCAACTCAAAATTTTTTGTTACTGCCGACTCACTTCTCAATGAAGAATCGATCAGAAGTCCCGAAAATTCCCAATTAAAAAATAGAGTTACCACCCTAGGGGAAGAAGGCGATCTTAATAACATTTTTTGCTCTACAATGAGAAATCCAGAGGAAATGATTTCCGCGTTTCCAGCAGATGAGTCTGGATTAAGCAATCAGGATAATGAAGAAACCGCAGGTTCTCCAGAAGTAAATAATGGCCAAAAAATAATGCAAAATCCAAAAGACAACCCTGAGGAATTTAAGCAAATCGCTGATAAGAGAAAGTGTAACGATACATTGTTGGAGTACTTACTGGAAGTCACAGAGTTTTCCGAAAATATTCCTTCACAATCTCAGAGAAGTGTTTTTCAACATAAAGCTAATGCCACACATTTAAAAGATATTAAAATATCGGGAAATCTTGGAAATAATCTTGAAGAAATTGGTGAAACTGTTGAGAAGGAGAAAGACAATAGTTTGGAGTCTGGTGAATTATCCGAAAATACCACTTTAGAAATGCAGCAAGACCAGTTTCGATCTGTCGCAGAGGCCTTAGAAGTGAAAGCTGCCACTGATGGAAAAGAGAATTTAATCTTTCAACCTAAAATCATACAAAGTCCAACAAATAATGCTGAAGACATTAGGAAAACCGTTGGCGATGGAACTATTAACGATACATTTGAATCGGGTGAGTTACCTGAAGATACCACTTCGGACGTGCACCAAGAACAGCCTACTCACAGGACATCAGATGTGGAAGATGGTGAAGTATCCGACGAAGAAAATGATGCCCCAAATGGTTTACCCACCGAAATGTTAGCTGGTCAGGCTATAGGGAGAGATACATTGGCTGAAAACGAAGTGAGCAAGCTAATAAAGTCGGGACCTGATCGTTTTGGGTCTGCTGATATGGAAGATGGCGAGGTATTCGGCGAAGATAACGATAATGTACCAATTGAAGAGCCCAAGGAAGAGAACAGCGTTATGCCAATCTGTCGTTTTCACATCCGCAACGCGTGCCGTTGGGGCAGCAACTGTCGATTTCGTCATCCGAAAATGGGCAACAAGGGCAATTATGAGATGTTTGAAAAAAAGGTGCTGCCAGGACCCCCACCAACTCCACCAGGTAAGTTTAAAAACAACAAAGAGGCTACTTAGTTTTTAACGATTAATTTCATGATAGTACATTTTATTTAAATCTAAAATATTTATAAAATAGTAATGTTTTTTAAAAATCATTTATAGGCTGGACACCTTTTACCGCTCCATGTGTTGATACCTTCCAAACGTCACAAGCCGAGAAAATAACATGGCGGCTTGGAAGCGCGACAAAAACGAGATTCAACGTCTTGGACAACGACCCCTACTACTCCCAGAACGGGCAGGAGCGTGTTCCTCTTCTGCCGACGCCGACATTCGATGAACTATTGATGGCGCAAAAGAAGTATCAAAACCAGACAGTCCGCCAGCCGCCGATACCCCCAAAACACAAACCGATAATGTGGGAGAAACGACTGAGCAGCAGCTCACCTTCTCCTAGTCCTAACGTCTCACCAAGTCGATTGTCCAAACATATACGATCGAATTCGCGGCCAACATCAACGTCCTCCGCGATGTCCAGACAAGCGATCAAACGTGCCCGTTGTCCAAGTCCTCCAAGGACCTTTGTCAACAAAAGTCGAGGGCCTCGAACTCCATCATGCAGCCCACCAAGGCGTGTCAATATCATGGTACGCCCTGAACCAAAACAGAAATGTCTCAGCAACAACGACGACAATTCTAGTGAGTCCTCCGAGTCGACTAGCTATGAATCCACCACCGAAAGCTCCGATGACTTCTCTTCTTCCTCTGAATCTGATGCCAGGGAAGCGAGCTCTAAGCGGGCTTGGAAAACAAGCACATCATCATCGGGATCACAGGAAAAATATACATCAAAAAATGAAAAAGCATCTTCATCGAAATATGCAGAAAAACGGCGAACAAAGACTTCAAAGTCTAAAACTCGAAAACAATCGCACACACAAACTCCTTCAAAATCATCGACGAAAACTCCAGCAAGAAATCCTCTAAAAGTTATGCCCAATGCACCAAAAAAACCTCGCAGCGCAATGGATACTTCTTACAGTACCAAAAAGAAAATGTCCCGACAGAAATATTTACTAATGCAACTTTTGCACGTGGAGGAGCAAATCGCCAAGAAGAAAAAAAGGCGTTTGAAAACTGCTAAAGTATAATATTTGTATTTGATTCCATTATTCAGCTAATAAAACATATTCCTTTAATGTTAAACATAACTTAGTTTTAGTAAAAAGTCGGCAGATAACTTAAAAGGTATCCGAATATTCCATAGATATAGGAAATGTTACTCTATCAAATCACACTTTAGTCTAATCAAAAGCAGAGGCTCCAAAGGCCCATAAGCTGAATGGGATTGATAAATTCCAGCCGTGTAAACACCCGTGTACCTGTTTCCTGAGCAGGCAAACAGCCAGGTGGCAGAGGCGACATGTCCATAAACCACGACGACCACGCCCCATGGAATGCAGTTGGAGTCTGGGGCCTTACGACGGCTACAACTACGAATGGATGCAGTAAGTGAGCGCATCTGTAGCTCCCAAGTGGGTGAGTGTATGTGTGTAGTCCCTGCTAATATCCTTGTTAATATTATTAAACATTATTTATGGATTTGTTTAATTTGTATTTAGTAACGCTTCGCCAGGCAACTCCGACTACGTGACTCCCAACTCCAGCCTCCGGGGGAAAACTTAAGATCTGCGGTCGTCTGGTTTGCCTTTGCCGCCTGCTCCGCCAGCTGAGCCAAATGTCCGCCGCATCCTTATGCCCCCCACTCTGTTTTTGACCCGGCATCGTCGTCGCCCTGGTGGAACAATTACATGGGTTTGCCTAATGAATTTATCTGCTCATCAGCATCTCCACAGACTTGCATGCATGGCCATGGCCTGTGCACCGCCCAGGATGTGAGTGGGTTGGATGGTTGGATGGTCGGATGGTCGGATGGGTGGGTGTTGGCATCACAGTAAATATTATGTAGATTTCCTAACACGAATTATGTTCATTTGCCGCCATTCTGCGTGTTGTTATCCCACAGTGGAAGATTTTGCTTGGGCGAAAAGTTTATGAAAAACCAGTAAGCAAAATGAGTCTCAAAGTCTGGCAGCCTGGCAATATTGGAGATGAGTAATATTACAAGAGCTAAAAAAATATTGATTTATAAAACATGTTAAATGAACTGTTAATTATCACTTATTTATTTTTGTTTTTCATTCTAATATTGGAAATTAGTCAATAATAATCAATAAAAAATATTGAACCTTTTTAAATTTTATGAATGTTAAAAAACTATTAGTTCTGCTTGAAAGTTTAATAAAATCCAACCAGTGAATATAATTTTGAAAATAATTTATTTATAATTATATTTAACTGTACATTTATTAAGATCAACAATTATATTTATAATCAATTTAAAAACAAATTTAAACTTATTTTGTTCAGAACTCCCTCTATTTTAAATTATTTTTTAATTGCTCTGTAAGTTATTTAGAAATCGGTGTTTTCCAGGAGCTAGGTCATCTCTAGCCAAAATGCACACATTTTACTTTGATTGGGGAACCATTTTATTAGCAACTTAATCGTGATTTGTTGCTCCGTCCTGTTTGGCTCTGGCAAACGGATAAATTTATGGATTAAGTTTGCATATGATGGTAATTAATATGAAGTTGTTACCGGAGTGGGAGGACGTAGAAAACACAGTTAGTATATAGAGCACATCATTGGTTGCAAAATGTATAGAATACAAAAAGTAAATATTATCTAAAGTTAATTATCGTCTTTGGTGTTCAACTCTTCTTTCAGCAACAGAATTTCGTCATTCAAATAGTGGAACATCACAATCAACGTAATTATAAGCAATTGGAGGAAAACCATCTGAAATATACCCTTCAAAAAATGTATACTTTTTCAAAGATAAAAACTTACCAAACTGACATGACTAATATTGAATCGAATGAACGAGTAAAATTTGGACAAGAAGTTCATTTTAAGAACTTTCTTTATATCTTTGGCAAGGGATCGCATTCTCTTCGATAGAGAATTCCTCTTGGCCAAAAAGAAATCTAGACACTTAATAAAGTTCATCCTCTGCAAAAAAGGTATAAACAAATTTGCATAACATACAGTAATATTATATTATACTTCACCTCTTTCTCCATCATAAACAGAACCACCATTAGGCAGATGTAATCACTAGCAATACAAGCATATATGGATGCATTTGCCGCATAGAAGATTCTTCGCTTGCGATCCTCGAAGATTACGTGCCAAGTATTCCAGTAGTATGTATACGAATATATCCCTCCTAGTAGACAGTTGCCATTCATGGCAAAAAGAAAAATCAAAGAGTGCTGAATGGACTGGAAAAGGAATCGGAAATTGGCACCCAGAATATCCAGCTTTCTCTTCAGATTTTCTAAATTTTCCACGCTGGAACTTTTCGTAGAAATAGTAAAAGAAGTGGAAGCAACATTCGCTTCGTCTTTTATCAAACTATCACTTAACTCCACCTCTGCAATGTTTTTAAACTGCTTCAATTGTCCTCGAGTTAACCAGGCCAATATTATGTATAATCTTAGTGATCCTGATAAAATCAGATGAGGAAGAAATAGAGCCAATCCGATCATGGCATCTTGCAACGGAGGCAGCTCGAAATTCATTTCATACGATATGTAGAGCACAAAACAGAAGAGAGTGCCAAAGGTTGAACCCAGTAGTACGTAGGCTATGACCTCATCTTTCCTTAATCCAGAATTTCTGGTTGGTAGAGATTCTACCAGGGAATTAACAGCACCCACAGATTTCACCGAAGAATAGACTGAATACGCGAATACTTTGGCTCCCAAGAAAAGTTGCGTCCTGGTCAATACGAATAGGAATGGTGACACATCTTTCAAAACTTTCAGAAGAGAGGACGTGGAATCAAAATGTTGGGAAAAGCATCCGGCATAAACGACACCGAGCACTAAAATATTGACCACTCCTGGAAGTGATAATCGGAACCTCTGCGATTTCTTCTCAAACCAATGCATCTGATAAGCCGTGAGTAAAAGCACAACATTTGTGATCCTCAAAACGCGGGAGTGATCCATTGTTTAATTTTATATTTAAAGCTATCACTTTGACGACCGCACAGAAACTGATGATTTTGACAATGGCCAACAGAGCCTAAACGTTAGATGGATTTTAAGATCTTATCTGTCCATCGAGTTGAGACGAACTGTGTGAATTGGGCCAAACCCGTCCGAAGTTTACAAAAAAATTTATATTTTGTTGATATTGTAAGCATAAGTTTATAATGATACGTCTAATGACCTGAACGTGATGCTAGTTTAACCATTATAAGTAGTGATACTAGTGTTGGTGCATTTATAACTCCACTTCTACAAAGAAAATTAAAAAGCAACACAAATAAAAGCCTTAGACGTATAATAGAGGGTTAACATTCATTTATTTTATGTTCTATTAACAACATGAGTTTTAAAAAAGATAAAATCATAAAATTTCGTTAAAATGGGTACTCGATATTTAATTTGAAAAAGAGATATGTTTTTTACAGAATCATCACTTCAGAATAGTAAACACTCTCTGCCGTTCGGAAGATAAAAGAGATATCTTAAGACACCTTGTAAAAAGTGTATCACAATTTAATTCTCAAACAATAGAACAATAGCCAGCATTTATAAGTATCAACGGTTAATTATAACGAAATCCTAAAACAAACTAAGCCTCACCCACTGAAATTCTCAAAACGAATTCGGAGTCAAATCAGTTTACACCAGAAATTTGTAGATTCTTAACCGGCGGCTTCTTCAAAGATCCAAATCTCAGGTCGCATAATTTCGCTTAATTAAAATGTTGATCTCCGCTCAGGAATATGAAACGTTAATGGCACCCAAAGTCAACACTATAAATGATTTCGGTTAACTGGGGCGCATCCTCCACATGTGGGTGTGAGTCAACAGATGATAGCGCTGGATGTCGGCAATCTAGAAACGGCTTCCTAGGACAGATGTCTTGGGTGCGAGCACTTCCAACACCGCCGTGTCAACACTAGAAATTAGAAACAATTAAAAAGACAGCGCCGACGTTTGCCAACCTCAAATATTTGCTAATTGTGTAAAATCTCAAGAATCCAGCTGCTGTTCTTTCATCTGCTCGCCGTGTTGATTTTGCTGCACGCGAAAGACAAACAACGCGTGGACCAAATAGAGATCCGCTAAGGGGAAGAATATGGTTAGATTTTTAGGAAAGGGGAAATGATGTGGTATGATATGATATATCAAGAAATTAGGCAGTTTTTTTTAAAATTATATGGAAAACTTAATGACAAAATATTAATATTATAGAAACCTATTTCTTGTAAAGCCATTATAAAAAATAATAATAATAATATATTTTGCAACCTATTTGTATTCTAAATAATATAATTTCTTATATGTATTACAGTAAACATTTATATAGTGCATTATTTTATTAAGATTCCAGCTAAGTAAACACTTATATTACTTTTCCATTTCAATAAAGGTAACTCGATCTCGAAAATGCTCCATCATTTTTCGCCGTATTTCATCTGCAATCCTTGCTTTTCCTCTTGGTGTTTACCTTTTTGGCAGGCTTAAGAGTCATAATTCAATAAATAAATGCAAGGATGACATGTGGACAGGCCGCCAACGTATCGCATCGAATGCACTCAAAATTGTGCAAAGGCTCGCTGTCCGTTCCATGTTTCCTTTGTGGGAGTTAGGAGGAGTGTCTGCATGAATGAAGTAAAATTTACGGCCGCTTTTTGGCCAAGTAAAAGAACAACAAAGGGCCACCGCCGAAATGACCGAGTATCCTGTGATTATATGCAATCCGATTGGATGGTCTGGGCACCGGTCCAGGTACGGAGGCACTGCAAATCTATTAACGCATTGCGGTAGGCAGGCTGCACTCCCTCTTCCCAATTGGCCACGCCGTTGATTTTGATGGGCCCATTCTGTGCGGCCAGCGACAGGGCTTATAAAGCAGCCAGTGTGGGGCTTGTTGCATGTAAATGATGCCCAGGAGGGTCAGTCAGGGTTTTTATTGTTCGAGAACATAACTACCTTTGAAAACTTAAAAGATGATAATACAAATTTAGTTTAAACTGTCTAACGAAGAGCTTAATAAATTATTAATCGAGCCTTATAAACGAAACCAATAGGGTAGTTAGAAGTTTTTTCCTTATTTATAAATATATTTAAATGAATTACAATAAAATTAAATGAATATTAAAATAATATATTTAATCCTGCTAAAATATCACAATTATGTGAAATAACTTATATAAACAATAAACCATTCAAAAATAATATTTTATATTATAAAAGTTTGAAGTTATTTTGTAGTATTATTTGTATTTAGTATATTTTATATTTATTTTTAGTATATTTTTATATATTTGGAGGTAGAGATGCTCATTTATATATGTAGCTTTTAACCTACAACTAGTTTAATATTTTTTTAAATCACATTATATTCAAATAAAAAAAAAACTTTTCCTATACCAGAAATTTCTAATCTTCTGACCTGAGTAACCCTACTGGATATTTTTTCACAACCTCCTTAGCGGCTTGTTCGGGTGACCACTACCCCTTTTTCGCCTCTGACTATAGCTTTGCCCCCCATTTGGATGCTACACACAATGATGATGCTGCCGATGGTGATCCAGTTCCAGTTGCACGAGTGTCCAGGAAATTATGATGCATTTTTATGGATTTTCAGTGTTTTTGCTTTGGTGCAGTTTTTCGACAAGGATTACGTTTCGTCACTGGTTCTGCCCCGAAGAACTGATCTGCCGGGAATGGGTGGAGGGGCTCCAATTTTTTCCGAAGCTTCCGGAGCTGCGCTATGCGTGTTGGTAAATCTTTTTGGTATTTTTTTGGTGTCGCTTCTCTTGGCCGCTACCTCCAAACTGATTTATGCCCCTTGATGGACGACAGGATTGGGCAATGGGCAAGGATGCAGCGAGTGCAACCAAATAGGCATCGTGCAGAAGGAAAAAACCCCGTCGAAAATTGAGGACGAATAAAAATTTATGCATTTTCATTGATATGCAAAGCGCTGTTGCAGGCCGAAGATGAAGAAGAGAGAAGAGAAGAACTTGTGTGCGCGTTTCCGTTTCCGCTGCATTGCCAAGGGGTTGAGTGGGTGGGGGTACTGTACTCGTACTGGTGGCTCTTCCCAAAGGGGGTTACTTTGGGGGGTGGCTTTCATGCGTAGGTCGACATGTTTGGCGTATTGTCGAATTGCATAATATGCACTTTTTCATCGGCCATCCGCCAAAAATTTACAGCCCTACACACATCGATTTATTGCCTGACAATTGTCCCGAATCGAATCCTCCAGCGCCACAACAATGGGAATGCCATCGTCGATGCCCATCGTCCAATGGATTTGTGTCCATGTTGGTGTCCCTGGCGCCGCACCGAGCTGAGTTATGAGTGGTGTATGCTGCTGGCGACCGATTGAATGCGATTTTCCACTGCAATTCGAGTGTTTTTCTCGTATTTTTCCCCTCATTTTTTTTTTGAGGGGCTGGATTCCATCAGCGAATTTCAATAAAATTTCGGAGACACATCCTTCGTCTGTCGGACGGGCAGATCTCGATATGTGCGTCGCATCCATATCCATCCATTGACGCCAATTCGTGTGAAAAATAATGTTTTTAATATTGACAAACATGAAAAATGTGAAAACAATAATCGTAAATTTTTATTAACAGCAGCGGCAAGTGCAAAGACAAGGGAAACCACAACAGGAACAAAGCTGCATTTGCCAAAAAATGTCACAGCAAAAAGTAATCACAATTATAGGAGTCCACCCATTTTAAGCGCTCACATATATTTGCAATTTTATTTGGTCGAAGGGGAGTTGAATCAATTATCATGCAAAATAATACGAACAGTTTGTAGCACAGTAATGCGATTCTATTGATTGTTGAGGAAGTCATTCGTCAGACTTTGTCAATTCGATTTAACAATTTTTTTAAAGCCAATGTGATTATATATATTATAACTGTTTTTCGTTTTATAAATGTTTAATTGTAAGGAAAAACTCATCTTCATGTTGAGAATCGATACCATTGCAATACATATTCATTTAAATGAAATTCTTAAAACTTTTTTTTTAGCAAAGTTAATTCAATATAAGAACAATTTTAAACTTATAAAATACTTATTTAAGTATGATTTTTAACACATCATTAAAAACAGAACTAGGTAAATATTACGATACCATTTCATATTATTATGATACTACAATTTATGATAACATTTATTGAATTTCAGTGTGCACTTTCAATCTTAAAAATAAATAAAGTTTTTCCCAAATACCATTATTTATAATAATATTTATCAAATACTGTTCAATATTATGATGTTCTATATAAAGCTAAAAAGCTGTTTCCGGTAAATAATTTTCGATAGACTCCCTTCCCGGTGCAGAAGTTAGATCCAAGTTGGTAAACTCCTGAGAGTCCAATTCAAAATCCAAAAGAGCGAGTGCATTCCAGCGGTTCAGCTGGCGGAATCGGAATTCCTTGTGCCCAAATATGTAAAGCTGCCGCAGCCGGGGATGGGGATATGGGGTGGCCCTCGGGGGCAGGACATCTTGCAGCTCCTCCCGTTGGGTTTTGTTGTGTAGTGCCGAGTCCTTCGGTGGAGATGCGCTCGCGTTCCAGGACACATCATCATCGTAAATCATGGTGGGGCTTTCTGCTTTCTCTGGTCGTCTCGCTGGGCGATGGCTCGGACATTTTCGGTTTTCTCGGACGTTGGTCGAGAGTCGAGTCTAAACATAAAAATAAATAAAACGCCAGGCTGACAGCGGCTTCGCGCAGGACCTCGCACTTGGGCAAGGACTCCACTTCGAAACGTAGTATTTTTTTCTTTTTTTTTGAGCGTTGCACACAAAAATTCGCATCGAATTGGTGGAGAATTTCTGTTGCAGTCGAGGAGTATTTCGCAAGGATGTGCTGCTGGGGAGGCGCAGCAAAAGGATTTCATAAAAATTGCGCAATTTAAAATGTCACAACATAAATTCTGTTTGCCTTTCTTTATGCAGGAAGGCAGAAGGCAGCGGGCAGGCAACAAAGCGGCGAACGCCAGGCGAAGCACAATAAGTATTAAATTTTGTTAGAAGGACCTCTCTGCGAAATGTCCTTCGACGCAGGCCAAACAACAACAACACAGGGCGGCGAAGTCGAAGTCTTGGCGCTGACGCCGCTGACTGGCTGTCGAGCGAGTGAACGAAATGGCAGCCGAGGAAACAAAAGAAATCCAAAGTGCACACACACAGATCCTGGTACATATACAGAGGCAACCAGCCAGGACACTCGGTGGTGCATCCCTCTCTTCGGAGGGGGGGTGATAGAATGGGAATGGGGATCCTCCTGCGCTTAGGTGGCCTGCCTCCGGCTGCTCCTCCAGTGCTCGTCAGTGGCATCATAGCAGGTCCTGCCCGCGCATCCTTCTCGTCCTTGCCGCCTTTGCCTTTTACGCTGCTCCCGTTGGCCAGACAGCGAGCTGAACTCTCGATGTTGTCGTTGTCGTCGTCGCTGTCGTCATCGCAAGTTGGTTTTTATTTTTTTTAAAAAAAGGTTCCTCTCTTAAATATAGCAAAATGTTATTTTAGAAAAAATAGATAAAAAGGATAAGTTTATTAAACCGCTGAAGATTTTGAAAAGGATTTATTGCTAATCCTAAAACAAAATATATATGTATATCTTTTCTGTTGCCTTGTGTACCTATCTTTAATTTCTAAGAACTTTTTAGTTTTTTATAAAAATTATTATTTGCAAAAAAATAAAGACATTTCCGAATAAAAACTGATTATCTTACAATAAAAAAAACTTATTGATGGGAATACTTAAAAAATAAAATATGTTTTTAAAATAAAAAATATTTAAAATGCAAATTGTGTATTATATTTGATTATTTGTTTTAATAAGAAGATATTTTTATTATCCAATAAAATAGTTTACAATTTTTATAATGCATAGCTGTTGAGTGTCAAAAATAATTTAAAGAAATGTAATAACTCGTATTTCTGATCCCTATTTCTATCATTTTCTCTCAATGCACCTTCTGCGCAGTGTTCGTCAGTGACATAAATCACAAGACAGTGTTGGTGAATGTACCCCCCCTGAGAGTGAGTGCTGGAGACTTGAAGCAACGCCCATTGTGCAACACTTTCGTTTTTTTGCAGTTGCCGTTCAGGTTTCCTTTTTTTGGTGGGGTCTTTTCTTTTTCCACTTCTCCACTTGCCATTTGTCGTTTTCATCGTGTTTTGTTTGTTTTTAATTTTTTTTCGGCTCTTTGTGTGAGTGCAGCTCCCTCAGCGATTGTGTGTCCGTGGAAAAGGATTCCTCCCTGTGTGCGAATGTCCTGCTCTTCTGGCGTCAACTTCACATTCGGTGCCGGAGTTGTCCTTCTGGTAACCGTAACTATTTTTGCTCCTGGTTGGACATAATCGCGTCTGCATTATTGGTTGATGTTTGTTGCCTGCACTTTGCATACAGCGTGGCAAAAAAGCCACCAGGATCTCTGCCACGCCCCTGCGAACCCCACATCCTTTGGGCCAGCTATAGCTAGCTCCACGTTTATCGCCCCGGCAGCGTGTTGCAAGTTAGGTGGGTTGGAGACATAAATATTTTGTTTGTTCATCCTTCCCTAGTTCTCTGGCACTTTTCTTTTCCACCATTCAGCCCCCCCTCAGTTGTTTTCCTTTTTGCAGATTATGTGTGTTTTGTTGCCTGACAGGGATCAGCATAAAATGTTGCAAGCTGAGCTTTTTTTAGAATTCCCGGGTAATTGCAGGGTGTAAATGGTATATATCGGGATATGGATTTAAGAAATATAATATATGGTCTGGAACAATGACGTTAAAATTTTAAATTCACGAGCTTTTTTTTAATGTTTTATTGAAACAACTTTCAGAAATGGTAATGTTTCATGGGTTGTAGTTTAATGAAAATATAATATAAGGGTCTAAGCAATATTTTATAGTGTTGGTTACGTAAGAAAATTCAAATGTACGTTAATATAAATTGATAGCAATTAATACTACACATTCAAGTTGCGGAAAAAGGAAGTCCAGTATTTTTGATGATTTTTAAGGGCATGATTTTAAGTAAGAATATTGTATTTTTTGTTGTAAATGTTATTTTTTATCATGCATCCCTTTTAATATTTTTTAGAATTTTGTGAGCTCGTTTAAATTAATAAGAACTGTGATTTACTGGTAATATCCCAGTCGAGCTTTATTTGCATGACTTTTTTCCACAAATTTTTCCCTTTAACCTCTCTGTTTGCTTTCGTCCAAAAGGTGTGTTTTAGCATGGAAATTATCCTCGTACGCTCCGGTAGGTGTTATGTGTGTGTGTCCGGCAAAAACGGGTTAAATGTTGTGGCGAATTTGTAATTAGAAATTGTCGCTTGGCGCATTTCATTCTGTTTGCTTGTACCGCTGTTTGTTTGTTTGCAGGTTTAGAAGATTCCCCTTATTTTCGCTTACGGCAGGCATTAAATATTTTATTTAAGTTGATTGCTCTTAGGTTGGAATTACAACGAATTTTGGATAGAGCTACAGCATTACTTTTAAAAATCTCCGACTGACTAAAACAGAAATTCGCAACGGTATTACTCACTTACCAAGAAAATTGTCCCGAAAGACGGTTGTTTATTCAAAAATTGTGTCGAATACATTTATATAAAAATTGCGGACAAAGGAAGAAATACCTATCGATTTCACAGTCTGTAATTAATCGAGTGATTTACAATGGCCACCCACCCGACCAAAAACACCCATCCTTAAATCATTTTTGTAATTCACTTGCTTCGTGTTTCCTCAGCGACCTCAATATTTTCATTAAATCATTTATTTTAACTACGGACAGCGGAAAACAAGAAGAAAACGAACGCTTTATGAATGATTATTGGGGCTGCAGATTCCAATTCCAGGCTTTCCTTTAATGTTAAGGATGCGATAAGGGTACTCGACTCGAATCGGCTTTTCTCGGCTCGAATGAATTTATTGCAGCGTCGCATTAACTGCTTTTGTTCATCTCCATGTCGGGCACAAAATGTTATTTCGTTACTTTCAGCTTTACGATCATAAATGTCCCAAAAGGGTTTGATTTATAACACAAACTTTTGCGCTATACTTCAGCAAATGCTTGACGACATATAAATGGTGGTTTTTTTTCGAGGTGACTCAAGGTTAGGGTTAAAGCCATAAAAGACTATTATGAAAAGTAGAATGAAGCATATTTATAAAAAGTGTAGGTACATATGTGCTTATCATTATGGAACTCGTTTCAGCTCCCCTTAAATCTGTTGTACATAAGCTATAGTATCCAAACCAGAGTGGTTATACAAGAAAATTCTAACACCCTACCTGTTTTCCCGAATACATTATCTGTATCGCACTTTTAGTAAGTTTTTTTTAGCTTTCAAGAACTTGACGTTAAAAATATTTTTCCCATATGGTAATAATTCTATATTTAAAAGCGATGTTGGATTTTAGTATTGCTTTCTCCAAACAAAATGGGGTCTGGTTCTAAATCTATTGGTCACATAGATTTTTAGAAATTGGTTAAATACGTAAAAACTGATCACATTATAAAACGGGAATTATTAAAAAAACGGTTTCAAATGAATTAAATAAGGATGGGCTAGATCTTTGGACAAAAATCCACCGGCAGATGGAATACTAGGTAGCAGATCTTTGAGTAATTGTTCTTGGTGATTTCTACGCTCTCTTCGTCTATGTACGCCTTTATTTCAACATTCTCCGCCTCATGGTACACCACCTTCGATTGGTACTCCTCACTGCATTCATCCAGGGGGGATTGTTTCACCACACACCACTTGCTTTTCAAAGAGGTAAAATATGCGACAGAGACGAGCGTCCACCACCTTTGGTATGACAAAGGACACCTTGATCAGTTCGAAGTGTCGGATGAAAGAGGTGATTTTAAAGGGCGGGCAGATCGCCCTGGTCTGGGTGATCAGCCAGTCCTTCGTATAATCATCTCCGCCGACGATCAGCAAGTTGCAGTCGAACTTTTCCACCGAGGTGCACTCGCTGAAGCACAAGGAACTCACTTCCTCTGGAAGGATTTGCCGCATTTTTAAAATGAGGTTGATATGTACTAATTTTTATCAACGTACAGCGTTTGTATAATTTTAGTATTTTGTAATTTAATGTTCATTTATAACTAATATTTATACCTATTACTCGTAGAGTAGAGGGTGTACTAGATCCAGCCATGTCCGTCTGTCCGTATGAACGCTATGATCTCGGAAACTATATAAGCTACAATATTGGGAATAGGCAAGCAGATTCTTGAGATTTCTGCTCAACAAAAATAATGAAATCTATTTGAAAACACGCAAAGACAGCTTCAATTTTACAATCATGTTTCGATCAGGTTTGCAATAGGCAATATTAAATATTAAGATAAACCTTTATAGGAAATCATTAAAATTTAAGAAAAAGGAAAAAAAAGAAATCATGCGAAACGACATTCTTTTAACGTGTAAAGCATCCTTTAAGCCAATGTAGCCCCTGCATCTTGGCCACACCTCAAGTGGGCGGCTGACATGGCCAGGATCTGTTGTTTATGGGCGTGGCAAGGTGGCTTGAAGAGGTTCCTTCGCCTGTCACAACATTCCAGGTGTAATATATTGCCAGCCGAGCATCTCCGAGTGGTGCGACTGCATCTTGAGGCGTCCTTGCGGCGACATCGTCATCATCCCCAGCATCCCCATCATCATCGTCATCATCGGAGTACAGACACACCGGGAAGGGGCTCTGATCTATGGACTTCGGCGGTGGCAACGTTTTCGTGTTCGTCTCCTTCTTCTTCCGCTCTTGCAACACTTCTCTCCGGGTGAGTTTTCTTCGGGGAAAGCGGTGGGTCGATGGGTTGGTCGGTCCTACAGCTTGGAATTTATGTGCATCCCACATGGAGCCTGGAAGCCGGGCTTTTGGGGCTGTTTCTCGGTCTCCATCTCCATCTCCGTCTCCGTCTCGCGTCTCTGAATTTTTCTATTTCCCTCTTTTTTGTGCTGCCCTGCTTTTTGCTTTGTTTTTGTATTTATGGATTTTCATTGGCGCAGCAGTTAGCTGCAGGATGAGGGGCCAAGGGGCAAAGGGGCGAGGGAGCGACGTGTCAAAACGCAAATGATTTATTGAACTGACAGCCAGCAGTGAATTTTGTCGAGTCAAGTCGCAGGACAACGATGCGGCATCGTCGTTTGCTGAATGCGACACCGTTGAGGAAAGGACGAGGCATCCTTCGAGCAGCCCCGTGCACCCAATCCGCCAGCCAAACACTTCTCTTTACACGGGAAAAAAATCACAAGGTGACAGGAACTTTAATGGAAAGAATTAGATTTTAAATAAAAACGATATTGAGGTTATTTTTTACTTAAAAATAAATATTCAAATTTCCTAAAACTTAGTTTTGTGCACTACAAAATAATTTTGTTGCATTAATTTTAAATAGTTGAGTGCCAAATCCTTAATAAAATTTTTTTAGGTAATGGAAATAAAAATGTAAATAAAAATGTAAATAAAAAAATAATTAAAAAAAAACAATTAAAAAATAATTAAAAATAAACAATTAAATCTACTAATTTTTAAAATACATTTTTGAGCACTTCTATTGCATTTATTATAAATAGTTGAGTGCAAAATCATTCATAATATTGTATTACTTATAATTCTTATTTGAGGCAAATCATGTTTTTTAAATTACTTATAGTTTTAAGAACTAATATGCAATTAAGTTACTCTTATGTTCTTAATTTTAAAATTAATTTTAGCATTTATTACAAGTAGTAAAATATAAAATATTTTTTATATATAAAACTTATCATGTAAAAATATAAATTTAAAGCAGTATTCGTTTTTTTTGATGCTGAATTTAATTTAAAAATTCGATATTTTTTTACTACATATAAACTACCTTAAATCATTTTCCGGTGTAGCATTTTCCGCTTTCGCCGCCGCTTGGCTACATTTTCTAGTTTTGCCGCCATTTCTTGTTTCGATGTTGTGCACTTTTCCTCGTCTCGCTTTTTGTTGCACGAGGGTGGAGTTTTCGCTCAACTCAACTGAAAACGGCAAACTGAAAACTGAAAACTGAACTGAACTCAACTGAGGCCCTGGCGCAAGAAATGGCACCGATGTGAAATGAAGTTTTGATTTAGTTCAAAATTTTTATCAAAAGAAACGCGTTACTGCTGCTGTGGCTCTTGCTCTTGCTGCTGCTTCTGTTTTCCTTTGGCACCCCTTCCAGTCCCCCCCCCTTTGGGGGTTTCCCTTGCAGTTTTTCTAATAAATCACAGCATGGGTTGTCTCCTGATATGGGCGGACCTTTCGGGCGTAATGGTATTTTGATTTATGTCTCCACCAACCATAATGCAAAAGTTCTCAAACTCACACTGCCAGGCATCCGTGAAGACACACCTATGAAATGAAATAAAATAAAATAAACCGAACTAAACGTTTTCAAAGTGCTAGCAAATATTACAATATGTTTAGTGCTTGACCAACTGTGCGTATGCGTGATATCACATCCACTTTATAGCACGATTTGGAAATAACATATATATTAAATGTCTTCAAAGGATACTTTACAAAACAGTGAAGGTAACCGTAATAAAACAATAAGTAGAACTTAAGAACTAAATAAATATATGTAAAAATATTTTATGCTGTGTCAACAGTGCGTATAAGTGATTTTATGTATTTTGTGGTTCGGAATTACCATTGTTAAGAGAATAAATAAAATAAGTTATACTCTGTTAAAATTTGGACCTTAGCTTTACTAAATAAACTTCAAAACAATACATTTAAATACAAAATTTGGTAATATATTAATTAAATATTTTAGGTCTTAAGGTCTTAAGGTCTATTAATTCTACTCCTTGATATCGCGGAAAAAAATAAAATAAAGTAAGCTTTGTTAGCTAAACTAAATACATTTTAAAATAATACATTAAAACACATTATGTAATTAGATATTTATTTTTTAAAATTTAAATTAAAGCTTCATCAAAAAGATTTCAAATTTGTAAGTGGTTTTAATCTAAAACTAATCACTATGATATTTTCCTTTTTTTTGTGTGATTTTTTGGGTCATTATTTACAGTCCCTGGTTTCAAGTCTATAAATGTTACTATAATTTATAGAATTTAAATTTTAAAACAAAGTTATTCTGCTTTAAAAATATTTCCAATTTGTGAGTCTTTTAAAATCTATTTATTTTACTATTCCACATCAGAATCACCGTAGATCATCTTTTTCATTTTGCAGGATATCATCAACCCATTCTGAAGTTAAATAATTACAAAATGGCAATTACAGAAACAGACTTTCTCCGCCCCTCTCTCTCTCTTTCTGTCTTTCTTTCCCAGAAATCGCAAGATTTTTCAGCTTTTCCTGGCGAAAAACCCAAGTCAGGCTGAGCTGAGAAACGCCCACCCACCACCAGATACCAGATACCAGATGCGAGATCCTGGAAGGATTCAGGATTCAGGACTCAGATCCAACCGACGAATGCGAGGGCCTCCATCATCAGGATGGCGACGAGGAGGCCGAGAACAGAAGCCAGAGGACTAATGAGACTGCCACAGGACGCAGGACAACGCCTGCAGTGCGAAAGTTTAGCAAAAGTGTCAGAAAATGTGAATGCGATTGTGTGGGTGGTGGGGTGGTTGGGATAGTGGGTGGTTTGGGTGTTTGGGTGGCTGGGAGTGGGTAATGTGCCGAGGTAAACGGCAGCAAACGAGATGAATGATATCCAGACGAGTGATGCATGGTTCGCTTTGGGGGTGGCTGAGTGGGTGGCTGGAATTCCGAGGCTTCATTCGCCAGGATATGTGTGTGTGGCCCCCCAAAAAAAGAGGGCGGCGGTGGGCGGTGGGCGGTGGGCGGAAGACGCCGCCTTGTAAGAGAGACGCAGGCGTGGAAGCAGCAGCGAATGAGCATGCGAATGCACACAAATATATATACACACCCACCCACTCGGGGGAAGAGGAAAACATATCCAGCTCGAATCTTGTCTACAATAAATCAAATTTTATTACACTTTTCTTTATGCATGCCACAGGATATATGGCAAGCGTATGGCTCACTGATGAGCACACAAACACCCAGGATCCACACACACACACACAGGCACACAGCACTGAGATTTTCCAAGCTCATTTAGTGGGGTTCGTCCTTTGGCGGGCGCACTTTGGGGTGGGCGGTATTATCACACGGATTGACATCGTTGCCACAAGTCGCAAATGGATTCAGCTTTTAAGGACACGTTTAAATTATGTATTTAAATATATTTCTCAATAATATGTACTTATAAATGTAATAATAATTATAACATTTTTAGTAAAATAGATTTCAAATGGTTCTTAGTAATGTGATTGAAAATTTAGAACCATGTTCTAGAAAATGTTGTACCTGATTAGGAATATCTGCTTTTCAAGGCTTCCTTATGTTAGTGGGGTACCACAAATTAAATCAAATTACTTACATATGTTTAACATACATTTTCCTTAAAAAATAAAAATGATAAAACAACCAAATGTTAATCAACTTAAAAGTGTCTTAATAAATAATTATTCAAATATTAAAAATAGTTATTAAAATAATTTTACAATTTAAATCATTTTTAAAAAAGGTTAAGCAAAAATAAATTTTTAAATATCTGAAGAAACAGGGCTTTAAATATCATTATAAATAGTAACTAAAATATTTTAGGATATTTAATTTAAGAATAAATAACAAAATATATATTTACATTTTTAAAATGTCTAAAACATTATGAATTAATAAAATATCTTAATACAAATGTGTTGAATAAATCTAGAAAGTATATTTTGAAATTTCCTTGTAAATGATAAATCATAGTTAGTGATGTTTTTTTAATTTTTAAAAGTCAAGCACTTTTTGGTTCTTTTTACATAACTAATATTAATAAAAATCTAAAAACTCATGCATAATTTAATTAAAATTAACACATATGTATGCATTACTTATTATATTTGTGAACCATCCTTAGTTTGAATTTCATCCCATATTTGCCTTCGTTTTGTGATCTTGACATTTGGGCCATATAAATTTGATTTCCTTGTCTATTGCCTCAGGACTCGGAATTAACTTTGCGCTCACATTTGGGCCACCCACCCACACTCCGCCCACCCACCTACACACCACCCACCCACGCCCACCCACCCACTTAGACGTAGAGGCAGTGTCAGTGTCGGCAGTTTTGTTGGCTTATCAAAGAGCAAAAAAGTAAACCGTTATGCATGACACTTTTCAGAATTTATGTGTTTGTATCTCATTAAGCGGAGCAGCAGTGGGTTTTTTGGGGAGGAGTGGGGGCGGGAGGTCAGCCCAAAGGTGTCCCGTGCGCAACTTTCGGAGGCAAGAAAGACCGCGCCCCCCTTGCCACCCAAAAAAACCGAGCCATCAATGAAGCCAAACTGAAAACTGAGGCGGGCCAGAAAAGTTGTTTGGAACATTTTCCAAAAATTATCTCTTAACACAAATGTGACACCGAGCACATGTCCCCCCAACCGCCCACTCCCTCGGGGCATATCACATATGTACATGGTACATTGTGCACAGAAAAGAAATATATAATAAAAAAATTGTTCATGTTATATGTAATAATAGATTATCAAATATAACTTAATCTTCTTAAAAAAATTTAATGTTTTATGATTAATAATTATAAATTTCATAAAATACATCATTCTAATAGTTGGTCCAGACAATACAAAATGTTAAAGTTAACTTGCGATTCGTCACTACGTGGAATGCCGTCTACAATGATTAAAAATCATAAAAACATAAAACTAATTGTAAAATGTTCGTTAATTGTACTTAAGTGTACGTCAAGTAAATACAAAAAGTGTGATTTTGGTTGAAAAACCTTTAAGAAGTTATAACGAGATAAGTTATTTTTATATGTTAGTTATAATACTTTAAAATATTGTTATGTTAGCTTACATGTGTCCAATTTTTTCAAAAAGGTTTAATTAGCTAAGAATATTAAAAAAAATATAAATTATATTTGTTTAAACTTAATTTTCACTTTTTGTTTGATTTCTAAAAATAAAAGATAGATTAAAATATTTAAAAAAATATTTTTTAATAAAAGTCCTGCCTCATTTAGTTAACACACTGTACTTTATTTACTTATTGACCCATTTGAATGTTTTTCTTTCTGTGTATGTAAGGCCCCGCCCACCGCTTCGGCCCGCCCACAAGGCGCACACATCATAAATTTTAAGTGAAAATGAATCCTTTGGCAATTGAAGTTTTCGAGGAGATTTTTGTTGGCGTCGGATCGTCATCAACGTCGGCCGAAAGAGAGGGCCATATCCCAGCAGAAAGAGACGGGTATATAGGGGGGTTGGGGGGATGTGCGTATGAAGTTGCTATCGGTATCTGGATGTCGTTGTCTTAATCCTTTGTTGCCCATAAATCAGCGAATCGCGTTCGCATTTCGCGCATGTTCCTGTTCCTGCATCGTCCTTTCCCCTCCCCACCCCCCTTTTCACCCACTGTCACCCCACTTCCCACCCCCTCACCCCACACAGTTAACACGACCATGTGCCCCATAATTCAGGTTTAATTAACTCTGCGTGTTTATTAGCAAATATTAGTTTACAATTTGATATGCCATGTTTTCGGGCACCATCGTTCCACAATTAACTGAGATTTGGGACGGTCCTGAAATGTTGGCCAATTGGGGAGCAATTGAAGAGCCGGCCTAATGGCAGATTAGGCCACTGCCCAGGGCTGGCTAAAATACTACGTTTAGAGCAACCATGATTAGCTAATTGAGCGACTGTTGGGAGATGGCAAGTCAAAATGGGCTTACAATTGTACATGCAAATAAAAATAATCAAGTTATAAATTTAACATTTAATCGTTTTTGGTGGAACGTTTTTCGTTTTGGAGTGCTTAAATCGTTAATAGTTATTTTTGGTTATCAAGATTAGCCCCTTATAAATATTGATCCATTTTTGTGATAGGTTCCATTTTTAAAGAAACTATCTGTCAACTCTTTATTCATATGGAAATTCCACACTAAAGATCCTCTGCAACGATTATAATCGTTATTATAATAAATGTTCCACAACTGACTCTATTTAATTCAGCACATTTTAAACCTCCAAAACAGAATCGCTTACATATATAATACACTTACCTTGATTATATTATTCACTTCTTATTTTTTAAGATTAGAATAAGTTTTGTCAGGTCCTTAAGTATTTATTTGTTTTAAGTGAATAGATCAACCTTCATTAAAATCCATTGTTTTAAGAAAAACCAATTTTTTTTGTTCTTTAGAAAACCAATGTTTAAATATTATTTTGTTATGTACGTTTTTTTTTATATAATAAGTAATGCCAATAATTTGTTATACTTTCGAAAAAATAAGTTTGAATATTATTATTAAAAATAAATAAATAATAGCAAAATATTTTTTCCTGAAATAAAATATATACGTTTTTTAGTGATAGTACTGTTACCGATTCATATCCCTATTATGGACTCCATTAACCAAACTTTTATAACTTAAAATTAAAACTCGTCCTCACTACTTGCATCTTGAATGTATCTTCAGGAATAAAAACACCCAGTAGTTGATCGATTATTCACTTCAATCTATGACTAAAACTATCAAAAACCCTCGGTTACCCCCAATAAAGAGAATCAAAAATCCCATTTTAATCGGAAACATACAACTTTTTATTTAACTCTTCGTTTGTTGCTATTAGTTGGTAATTCCTCTTGAATTGCAGACTGCTCGCTAATTTGGAATCAAAGTTTTCAATTAGATCAAGTCCAGATTCGATTTAGATTCGCCTGTTCGCAGAGAGAAAATCATGGTATTGTATTTTGAATGCTGCGCCTTTATTGCATTTATATAACTTACACTTACGATCTAGGGGGCGGGGTGGGAGGTGTTACAGGATATATAGGGGGTGTTTCGGGGGGCGTGGCGAAAAGGAAGCGAACGGTTTCGTTTTAAAAATAATATCACAAAAACTCAAATACAAGTCGTATACATAGTTACCATATATCATAGATATAGATCATTCCCGACGAGAGACGACGACAATAATGATTGTGTGTTGATAATAATGAAATGTTTTACATTCTCCTCCTCTTAGGTTTAGATCTTAGGTTAGATATTCAAGATTCTTAGTTATTGTTGAGACTGGAGTTGCCGGTATACATGGGTAGGTCTGTATATATATATATAGTTCATAGGTGTATATATAATTTTTAAAATTGTTTTCCGTATACATGCGTTGCTGTGGCTACATTTTGATTTCGACTTTCTATATCTTTATATCTTTATGTAAATATTGATAATCTTTAGACATATGGAAGGAAAGTGCTATTGGCTAAGTATTTACATTTATTCAATGCTTCGTTATTTCGTATGAGGGCTATATTTGCATTGTTAAAAGTCTCCATCCAATGAGTTCAACTCTTTTTCTTTAAGTGTTCTGTTTTTACGTATACTGCGTTGCGTTTGTTTTGTATTTGCTTAGGAGTAGTGATTTAATTGTTTTAGTTTAGCTTATTAGATTTAAGTATTTCGAATTTTTTGGCACGCTTCTTACTATTCTTTTCTTTTTGTTTTTTGACCAGGAACTGCGGCATAATAAATAAATAATCTTTGACTCGTTTTGCGCTGAGTGCACTCCAATTCGAATCCAATTGCACTCGAATTCGAAATCCAATTCCAATTTGCCACTCAATTGTGGTGCTCACTCACTCTCCCGCTCCCACTCCCGCTCTCGCTCTGGCTCTCATCCCCACCCACTGGGGCTCGCTCGCTCCGTCTCTCTCGCCCCCATCCAATCGCAGTTTGACGAACTCGTGTCGTCGCCTTTCGTCACTCGGCTACTATGGCCGTCTCTGTCGGACGCGCCTTGATGGACAGCAGTTCGTCAAAGTGGTGGTAATTGAATTTCCAGCTGCCCACTAGCCCTCTCTCGCTCGCACGTCCGACTGCGACTGTCCGATTGGGAAACAATAAAAAGCGGACCAGCATCGCCGTGACGTCACCGGCTGAGGGGAAACTCTTGTTTAGGAGAGAGATAGGAGAGACTGGGGAAATGTCTTGGCGAATTCAGCAAAAGTAGGGGAAATCCCTGTGAGCGTGTGTGGGTGTGCAGCGATAAAGAGAGAGGGAGAGCGAGAGAGCCTGCAAAATATTGGCGAGAGCGCGAGAGGGAGAGAGCGTAAATGCAGATCAGAAATCAATGCGGAGAGCTTTCGGAACTTCCGTTTCGAATTGGAAATTACAATGGCTTTGGAATCAGTTGGTATCTTTTCAAGGAAATGTATCTTTTAGCAAACAGATCGGATCGCTTAAGTATTCGGAAGTTCATTTGATTTTTAAGGATTATAATAACTTATAATAATGTAAACCATCTGATGGCTAAGCTACAGATCAGGATTTCTTTAGTACAACATATTTTTAACATTATAAATTGAAATGCAAGTTAGAAACAAGCAACTTTTCATAAGATTTCTTGGGTTCATAAAAAAAAGAGATCTTATTCATTTTAGGTATATGTTATAAGATCCATACTATGGACCTTTGTTAAATGAATCTTTTTTCAACCAATCTGTTTGCTAAAAGAGCTACAATTCAATTAGGTGACCTAACTTTTCTGTAAGTTCTCAATTCTCCAGTCTGATGATCACTTTTGCCGAACCTTCCGGCGATCCTTAGGCATTCTTCGAGGACAACTGCTTGGCCAGCTCCGTGTACTTGAGGAACTTGGACTGCGGACTCTCGTCATAGGGATTGATGGTGGGCGATGGAGGTGGCTGCTGCTGGGATCCCGTCGCCGGACTCCTGGAGGCCGATCTCTTGGGCGAGGCCATGGGCAGCGACTTGGGGCTCTGGGCAGCTGGCGATTTGAGCCTGGGCGACTCCTCGCCAGCGTCCTTCACGAAGTGCACCTTGGACAGGTGGTGGCGGTAGGCGCCCTTCGAGCCAAACGGCGTATCACAGAAGGAGCACTTGATGATGGCCGAGTCGCCGCCGGAGGCACCGCTGCTGGCACTCAGGACCGCCTCGTTGCAGGCCCAGCTGAAGGCCACAAGGTCGCTGCCACTGGCGGCTGAAGCGGATCCGCCGGAGGAACCGCTGCGAGGATGCGTGGCAGGGGGATCCGTGGTCTCGCAGAGTTTTTGCAGGGCGGCCAGGGGATGCGCCTTTGGTTTCTTGGTCGGCATGCTGCTCGCAGTGTTGTTGTTGTAGCAGTGTCCTGAAAGAGAGATTCATGGGGAACATTAACATGTTGTGTTAAGTAATTGGAGAAGGGTCAGTGAAAATATGAAATAGTTGAAACGACTAACTCACAAAGTTGAACTAAATTAATATAAAGAAACATTTTTTATGAGTATTAAAATTAACAAATACAAACTCAGATTGCAAATGCGTACTTGAAACAGATTGTATGTATTGGCACTATTTAAGATTCATGGATCAGCACCAAAAACACTTTTGACCAGTGTAATCAAAAAAAACTATAGCAATTTATCTTTATATTGATTAGGTGAATTAGTAAATCGAATTTTTATTAAATATGGCATACCTAAGGTATGTTTTTTTGTTGTTTTTTTTTTAAGAATTTAGTTTGTTATTGTCAACGTGATTCGAGTAATTTTGTGTTTTACAATTGCTCGTCAAATTACTAAACAACAAGTAGGTCCTTGTAATAATTATGTCTTCCAATAATGATTATTAGAATATTTTAAAATTTGTTTTCTGTGATCCTTCTGAAGTTTCCATTTTTAAAAAAGTTCACACTTAGGTAATGCATTTTAAATGCATTTATATTAAGCAACTGTATTTTTAAACTTTTTTATACAAAAAATAAAAATTATGTCATTGCATTCTCCACTAACTTTGTTAATATAAACTTTATATTCATTATTTTCCACTCACCCGAGTTATTGTTGTTGTTGTTCTCAGCCCCACTCAGCTGATCGAACATGGAGTTCAGGGCCAGCAGACTGCCATTGTCTGGAGCAGATCCTCCTCTTTCCGGAGCAGGAGATTCCCTGGCGGACCGAGGGCTCTCCCGACTCGCCTCCATGCTGAACTCCTTCTTCACGTGGATCTGATGACGGGGACTGCAGCTCTCCCGTTCCCCCGAGCCGCCCATCGAAGCGTCCGCCTCTGGCGGCTCCGCCTTAATGGTGGGTGGTGGCGGAGGAGGCGGTGCAGGGGTATCCGGAGTCCGGCGGGGCGTGGCCTGCTGTCTGTCCGGGGTGTACGATGACTCCACCCGGCTGGCCGAACTCGACTCGCTGGCACTGCGATCCCGCGAGGCGTAGGAGGATCGGAGCAGGTGCATCGCCTGGGCGTCCATCAGGGGTTTCGTGTAGTCACTGCTGTCGTCGATGCCCAGACGCTTCAGGATGCTCGCCCCCAGTGGAGTTCCTGCCTCCGAGTAGCCGCCAGGAGTCATGGATCTGCCCGCCCTCGACTCGAAGCTCTTCTCGATGAGCTGCTCCAGGGCATTTAAAACCGATGGCGGCTTCTCACCGCCCATTCCCGCACTGGGACTTGGCAGACGCTCCGCTCCCGCATTGGAACGCCTGGGCGGTATGGGAATGCTCTCGCCCAGGCACTTTCTTATGTGCTCCACAAACAGGGCGGTCTCTATCTTGCTGCCACACTTCTCGCAGGTGATCTTGGTGGCTGCCGCAAAGTCCCTTAGAGGTTTTAGAGCCGAGTCCAGACTGGAGTTCGATCCGGAACGCTCGAGTTCCAGCAGTTTCCTCACTGGCAGCGACTTCTTGCGCTTTTCATTCCGGTTCTGCCTGCCCCTCTTGGAGTTGCCCGCACCAGGAGCTGGCGGAGAAGCCGAGGAAGTGGACGACTCCTTGTAGTGCGACTGCTGGGCCATGTGGCTGCTCAGCTCCTTGAGGGTGCCGAAGGCCTGGTCACAAACCTTGCAGGTGAGCACGGCACTAACGGAGGGCGCCGTTCCACCTGCCGAAGGAGGAGCAGTTGGAGCCGTGGTTGCCGAAGGAGCTCCACCATTCGAGGGCCTTTCCCGCTCATCGCCCGACTTCCAGGATATGATCTGTTCCTGCGAGATGATGTTCGTGTAGTGCTGCGTCTCCTGCATGTGACTGGTCATCTCGGCCAGCGATCGGAAGCTCTGGCCGCACCACATGCACTTGAGTATCTGGCGGGTCTGCTCCGCTCCCTTGCCCAGCCAGACATCCTGACCTCTGACCAGTTTCCTGGGCAGCGGCATTGTCTCCTTGATCAGCATATTCAGCTCGGATTTGGAGGAGTTCGATGAGCTGGAAGTGGAGCTGCTGCTGCTGGAGCAGGCCGAATTGGAGGCGGAAGTGGGCAACCTGGAGGGAGGAGGACCACTAGGGGGTGCCCCTGCTCCTCCGCCGCCTGAGGAGGGCGAGGGTATCTGGACGCCGCAGTGCTGGGTCTCCTTCATGTGGGTGGTGAGGCTGGCCAGCGTGGAGAAGCTCTGCTTGCACCACACGCACTTGAACACATCCTTGGCGGCGTCGGCGCCTTTGTTAAGCCAATGGGACTGCCAGGCACTGTGACGGCCACCGGAAGTGGAACCTCCTACTCCTCCCGTTATCCCTGATCCCAGCGAGCCTGCTCCGCCTGAGGAGTTCCTGGGCACTGGTGGCGGCGTTTCCCTTCTACTCATCTCGCTCATCTTCTCCAGCGCCTTGCAGGCCTCACTGGGTGCCATCTTGGTGCTGCCCAATCCCCCCGTTTTGGCCGCCACAGCCGCCAGGTAGGGATTAATGGGTGGCATCCAGCTGCCCGGAGGCAGTGGTGACTTGTAGTCCGCAGATATGCTCCTGGGAATCTTTCTGGCTGGCGGGGAGTCCTCACCGTGCCGCTTCCTTGTGCTGACAGAGAGATCCAGAGGCACGGTGTCGCCCTGGGCGTCCTGCTCGGGCTCTGGGTCCTGCTCCTGCTCCTCCTGATCCTGATCTTGATCCTGCTCCTCCTCCTCCTCGCCATCGCTGGTGGGTCGCTTTCTGCTGAAGTCCAGGGCTGGGGACTCCACCTCCTCTGCCGCCGCCTGCTGCGTGGCCTGTTGGACCAGGGAAGCCGCTGCGGCCAGGGGATTCGTCAGCAGCAGGTGATTCTGTTGGGCGGCAGCCAGGTAGGCAGCCATGGCCGCGGATTGAGGTGGCAGCAGGGCAGCTGCAGCCGCGGGTGGAAGCGTCGCCGTCAGCGGAAGACCCACTGAGTGGGGAGAGATGGGCGTAGCCGTGGGCGTGGGCGTGGCAGCCGGGGTCAGGCGATCGTTGGCCGAGCAGTGCGACTCATTCGAGGGACACCGCACGTCGCCAGACCCATTTCCCGCTCCAGCCGAGGTGTTGGACTCCCGGGATTGACACCGCGGACTGGCCAGCTCGCTGGAATGGAAAGATGGGGAGAACGGGGGTCAAAATCAGGGAACTGTACCACATATAGGGGAAAGATATACGGGAGATTAAACAACTCTAATCAAATTATCCATATACTTTAGGGTTAATAAACTTCTACTAAAAACTACTAATTTATCCTTGGAATAAAAATCTTTTACTTTGGGAAGTTAAATTATTGTAAATTAAATTTTTTAATTAAATCAAAGGAAGTTTCATAGGAAGTTTCTATATTATCCGCGGTATCAAATATCGTATGACATATTGAAGTTTAATTAAACAAAGAGACTTAAAAAATAATATATGATATAAATTAGTTCAAATTGGTTATGAAGAAGATTAATAAAATGTTTTTGAATAATTAACTATTTAACATATAAATTTCTAAGGTGTCTTATTAGCCATTCCATCAATATATAGATTGAAAACATACTTATGACAATACGGCACGTGTTTTTTAATTTCATAATAAGCCAGAGACTAAAAAAATAATTTTTTAATTTCATATTAGCACAAACTTTTTTATCTTTAACTAAAAAAAAACCGTAATAATTTACAAAGGTATAGAGATAATTTAAAATATTAAGGTCTTTTACTAGACAGGAAATTCTCGGTGCATTTGACACAATTGGCCAAGTTTGTCAATGCAGCTTATTCATTATTTAGATACCACTGTTTTACAATTTTTTGACGTTTAAACAAATGTTTAAAAAAATTTTAAACAAGAACTCAACACATGGTAAATATTTAATACGTCACAATCGCAACAGATTTCAAGACACTGAAACATTTTAAACCCCATAGACTTGCACCATTCTTTGGTCAAAACTGTAATAGAGGTAGGTAGGGAGCTCTGATTTATTTAAGAGCAAGCACAAATTCAAACCGAAACCATAACAAATATTTCAATGGACTTGCAGCACTTAATATTCTTAAATAAAATGGATCTTGGTTTTAATAAAATGGTTTTAGTCCATATTACATGTACATTTTAAAACTTTTTTTGATCTACTTGGTTCAAAATTTACCTAAGTTCACATTAAATGATATATGATGGTGTTCGAATTCGAATTTCTCTATTAAAATGTTCTGCTCTACTTCAAAACTAAATAGCTCCCGATGGAAATCAAACAAATATAATAATAATATAGGGGACAAACAAATCGAGGGAATTGGAATCGGATTTAAACTCGAATCACTCACCTCGCACTTAACGCCTGGCGATAGATCTCCAGCATGACGGCCTCGTGTAGCATCATTTTGTTGGAATTATTTAGGATTTGTGTTTTTGGGGGCCTCACTCCCTGCGAAGGTTAGATTACTTTGGCTGTTTGGCAATTAATTTCGACTGCCCATTGATAGGGCTTGTATTTCGTTTTTTTTAAATTTATTTTATATTTGTATATTTTTTGGGTTCCCTTCCGTTGTCACACTTCACTTCCAAATCCAAAATCCAAATCAAATGTGCGCGAAAAGAACTCTGATTTTATTTTCGTTCACTAAATAAATTCTTTGGCTATGCATGTGTGTGTGTGTGTCAGTTTCGTGTTGAGCTTCTATCAAAAACACACACGTCAAATAAATCAAATGTCACAATGGTTCGACGAAGGGGGAGAGGGGGCTTGGGGTAGGGGGGCACCACCACTGATGACGAACGCGTGCGTGTGTGTGTGTTGCAGGCGTATTTGTTATTGTTGTTGTTGTTGCGGTCAAACTGCCGCCAATTTCACTTCCTTCTGCTTCCTCTTCCTCTGGCTCACACAACAGCTGTGCGTGTGTGTGTGTGTGTGTGTTGGGGCTATTAATTTAATGATTTACTGACGGCTTGCCACAAGATTTATGTTTATTTATTTCCACGCGGAGAACTCTTAGGGTCTTTCGATTTTCGTTTTGTTTTTTTGGTTTCAGTTTGTTTCGTTTCGACTTTTTTCTTGTAAACTACTCTCTGGTTACTGCTGCACCACCCACTGAACACCCACCGTTGAAAAGGCTAACGGGAAATCAAGAAAGTGCGACATGATTTCGTTCCGTCGTTCGGCCGTCGACTAAAACAAACTGAAAGATACAGATACTTGGCAAGCGGCAACCTAAACGAACGAATACGAATCTTTTTGACAATTGAAACGTTGAGAGCTGACAGCGAGCGGCAGCGTCGGCGGCGGCAGAGAGCGGGCAGCGAGAGAGCGACTGCCGACAGCTTTCCCCATTAAATTGATATATGCCGGCAGAGATGAGAGGCAGAGAGTGAGAGAGACAGCGGGAGAGTGCGGCAGAGCGCCTGCGCTCTCCGTTTGTGCAACTTTGTTTTGATTTATGAGCCTCGCTCTCGTATTTTGCTGCACTGAGAGCAGAGGACTGCAGATTGGCAAGAGAGAGGGAGTGGGAGAGAGCGAGCGTGTGACAGGTGTTTGTGTGTGGGGGCCGGTCTGGCCCGCGTGCGTGTGTGAGTGGGTGGAAGGGGGGGGCTTTTGTGTTTGTATTGCAGCTGGTCAAATGCTGACTGCGCTGCCGGCGTCGACGTCGCTGCCGCTTAAATCAAGGTTATTTATTGAAATTGAAAATGAAGCAGTGTGTGGGGAAGGGAGGGAGGGAGAGCGGCAAGGAGCGAGAGAGAGAGGATTGTTAAAGAGTTTCCATTTCCAGCACTTGAAGAGCATTAATTCCTGCGCTGCTTTTTTTTTGCTAAAAAGTTATTGTTGCCTCTCCACCTCCGCCCCCTTTTCTAGCGCCCTCTCTTTCTGGCATGCGTGACCCAGGGAACAATTGTTGCATGCACACCGCAAAAGGATAACGGGATATTCAAGGAATGTTAAGAGAGGGGGGAAAGAGAAATGCAGATTTACGCCAGAAAGGGATGGGTGATTTAAAAACATCCAAAGGATATCATATCTTTCAGATCCTTTTCAAAAAAAGAAGCTTAGTTTCACCATCCATCCCTCTTTTTCAGACTTCTATCGCTTTTCTTTCCCCACTGTAATTATTTTCCAATATTTGTGCGCATACAGCCATTACGCATCTTTATTAGTTTTGTCTTTCGTCTTATGCGTTTCAAACTTGTCAGAGAAAAATATAGAAAAATGAAAAATGCTCGGGTTTTTACACTCATAGAACACCAAATTTTACTGGATTTTTGTAACAGTATTTTTAAAAAATAGTTATTAACCTTACCCACCTCGTTGGTAATGCTGTGCAACATTTTGTGTTCAAAAAGTATGCAACAAAAAATGTGTTCTTAAACCCACCCTCAAACCGGATTCCATAAAACTTGTTGTTTTTCATTTGGTTTAACAAAGTTTAAAAATATTTACCTAAATTTGATTTATTAAATCACTTCCAAAAATTATAAAACTGAATAAGACATTTACTATTATGCAATGAACGTTTTACATTGGATTTCATTAATACCCAATTAAGCTAATTGGGTAAATCCTTTCACTTTTTACTCGTATTTTAGTGGGGAATATGGTATTGCCCTTCGGGCTGTTTCAATGGAATGTGTGTTTCTGACTGAAATCGGATTGACAGGCGGTGGAATATCACGACACCTGACAATTGTGGCCAAAATGCAGCACCCGCTGCTGTCAGCCATCAAAACTTGGCCACGTTCTGCGTGCTCTGGTGTGGGTTTCGGCTTTTTGTGGACTAGAAATCTGACATAACAATATGTTGGGTGGCCTAAACTCTCGAAACGGAAACCTCTTTTCTGGTTTAACATTGTTGCAATGTCAATTATTACGCTAGTATGGGCAAATATGCAAAAGGAATTATTTTTTTCTAATTATTTTAAGATACAAAACTTGGAATATTTTCTCAGGTTTAAAAAATAGGGGTGTTTTAATTTTGTATATTACTTAAATGGATTGTATTCCTTAAAAATAAAAAATTCTGATTCTTGGAGCCTTTTTTAATATTAATTTAATACATTAGTCATATGGACAATATACTTAGATATTACAGACTGAATCTCCAATGTTAGTTCCAACTTAGGACCGAGTGAGCAATGAGAAGATAGGCAGAACCGATCACCATGGTCACCAGCATCAGTGGAAACCCAATGACGAAGAAGTGCCAGAAGGAGATCTTGTACCCATGTTGAAGGGCTATCAGGGCAATGATCTCGTTGGACACGGCTCCGAACAGCGATCCATTTCCCCCAAAACAGGCGCCGAATGTCAGGGCCCAAAACATCGGTGGTAGTGGAATATCATCCTTGCTGGCCATCTGGAAACTGAACTTCAGCATAAAGATGGTAACGGCGGCGTTGTCGATGAAGACCGTTAGTAAAGCGGTGGTCCAAAGGAGCAACATGGTGGTCACAGCCGTCTGATGTTGTGGCTCCAAGCTGGTCAGGAACATTACTGTTCTATCCCCAATCCATTCGAAGAAACCCAACTGATCCACAGCCTCTGAAAGTACAAAAAGGGCGGCGATGAAGAGAAGGATGGTCCACTGTATAATTTCCAGAGTGGCATTCAGATCGCTCTTATCATCCAAGATGATGAGCAGAAAGGCGGCCAGGAGGACTACCCAGCCCAGGGTGGCACCATCGGCTACTTTGGGAATGGAGTGGAGGATCATGCAGAGGAAGGCAAAGGACAGGGCAATGCAGCACTTGATCAGCAGCGGTTTGTCCCGGATGCGATTGCCCTCCTCCAATCCCGCCAAGGTTTCCGGATAGTTCTCCGCCGGCTTGAGCCAATATCTGCCAGGTTCCTTGTCCTTGAGCTGAGCTATGCGATCCTGGGTCTCCTGACTGGGTGGAGCCTTCTCCCCCTCCCTCTCCTTCATCAGATCCAGCTGATGTTGGTCCAGCACAAAGATACTTTTCCTATGGGTCACATAGACAATGCCAAAGACCACAAACATGGCCACCAGTACTCCCGGCAGCATATGGATTACGAAGTTCACAAAATCCACACCTTCGGCCACCACCGCTGGATTGGTGGTTACTATAGCATTGGGTGGGTTGCCCATGGGGGTCAAGGCACCCCCCATATCTGCGAATATGGCCATGATAACCAGCACATAAGCTGTCCTCAAGGACATCTCCTCGCACAATCGAATGGTTATGGGGGTTAGGACCAGTGCCATGTTATCGCTGTTTAGGAAAGCAGACAAAAAGGCAGTCAACATACTGAGGAAAAATATCAGAGGCCAAGGACGACCCCTGGAAATTCTATAAGTCCAAACAACTAGGTATTCAAAAACACCCGTCGTAGCCATAATATCCACAATAGTCATTAGACCGAAGAGCAGCATCAGGGACTCAAAGTTCACATGGGATATTATAGTATGCACATTGGGCCGATGCTCCAGAAGACCCAGAATCGCTATAGCGGTGGTGGCTATAATGAGAGCGGCAAAGGTGTGATCTATAACATCGAAGATGATCAGCATATAAAGACCGAGGATCAAGAGGCCGGCGTAGAGGACGCACATGTTGGTGATCAGGGGATTGGTGTTAATCAGCATGTGCAGGGATACCGGGGAGTCCTGCTTGCTCTCTAGGGAGATCACCGCCTGTCGATCCCCACCACTCCCTTCGTGCAGTATAAAGTTCCTCGAGACCTCGAGATAAGCCGTACTATCGCTGTTCATCACAATGTTCCACATATCCGATCGGTGATAGGACACATTCAAATCGGAGTTAACACACTCCACACGTAAGCCCGCTCCATATTCTCCGTTATCCTCTTCGGGAAACCTCATGAGATACCAGTCCACGGGTCCAAGTAGAGATATTCTCACAACCCCATTAGGCAGATCCACCTTCCTGAAAACCGTTTTATTGGGCATCACGGTTACCATAGTACTTCGCGGTTTTTCCTCTGCGGCAAATACGAATACTATGAATGTGCAGGCGAACCAGAGGAGCAACAGGATGCACATCTTGGTGATATGTATGATTTTCCTACTGCGGTCCGAAAGTCTGTGCACTTCGTCATCGTGGACATCTGTTCTGGTTCGCCGCCAAACCTGCAAGCGGCTACCGCCCAAATATCTTGAACTTATAGGCCGAGGGGGATTACTTAAAATTTTCATTTGATATGTTAGTCAAACACGACTGGCGTTTTTTAGGTTAAGTCGTAGTACAGATCTCCTACTCCAATAATTCTCTTTGGGTTTTATTCAATGTGCCGTTTAGAGTAACCACATATTACACAAGGAATTATAGAACTTAAGTATACTAAGATAATCCTTAATCGAAACCAGCAGTTACCAGCAGGAGCAGCACGTGCCAGTGAGATAATGTTGTCCCTGCCGCCGCTCTGTCGACACACACACATATTTTTAAGTTTCGCTGGTAAAATCATTCATACAAACCACGAAAAGTGGATCTATACCAAGGAATATAAAAAATAATTTCGCTTTTTTTTTTTAAAAAAAGGAACCATATATTATAAGAATATTGAATACTTAATTTAGACTCGCATTTATTGTTATAAAAACGAAGAGTCGCATTTGGCATTGTTTTGCTGTCAAAATATAAAGTATTTTTCCATTGAACCTCAAGTTTCTTAGATTTTTTCACTGTACAGGGCAACCACAATCGCCTCAAAGGCCCTGCCCCACCCACCTAGGAATTGCCGGCCGTCAGTCAGGTTTGTGAAAATTGCATCCAGCAGGCGGCCTGTGGAAGCTGCCAATTCGCTGCCACAAATGTCATGTAACGCGTCCGTTTTTCTATTGCAACAGAAACATTTTTCAAGCCTGCAAAAACTGCCGGGCTTTTGTTGTTGTTGTTTAGGCAGCGGTTAACGTCACAAATCGAATTGACACACGATTTTTATCACAAGTTGCAACTTCCGCGCGACTCTGCGGAATCATTTTCCAGACCCCCACACATCTCCTGTCCATCTGTCAAAAAATGCAGAATGCAAAAGCAGAAAAAATCCTGACGCCTTTTTTGTGGCGGTGACGGACGCGTCCAGACGACAACCACAACGACAGCGAAGTCGCCAGAATGCCATAAAAATGCAGGCGCCAGTTCTTTCCCCATCCCATATGAATGTGATCACTTCCCCCTCTTCTGGGAGACCTCAAAAATAAATGGTATTCGCCTTTAAATTTAGACACAATTGCAGATACGATTCGGTTACATTTTGCAGTAATGGGAAAAGCCAGAAACCAAAAACTCAATTGGATTGAATGGCAGCTACCTGGGAACTCGGTGGCCCCCAATTTGAGGTGGAGTCAAAAGTTAAATGGAATCTATCTAACACACAACAAATTATGGTTTTGGCAAATGTTTACGAGCTGTGGGTTCAAAGTATCTGTCAGAGTTTTTGGCAAATTTTCGGAATATTTTTGCACAGCCGCGGGTGATTTTTTCCATGATTTTCTGGAGATTTTAATTATTGTTTGCCTTGAACTAGAAGTATGCTTAGTAGAGGAAGTTAGAGGAATTTAAATGACTATATTTTACGATATAATTTCCAATTCTATATCAAAAGTTCGATTTACAAAATATTTTGTACCATATAAAGGTGTCTAAAAGTATGCAACAGTTACTAAGAAAAGAAATTAGTCTTCGTTGCATACTTTTAAATACTAACATAGGTGATTTTAAAATGGTTTTTGAAAGTGTTTATTTCATTTACTCCCGTAATTCTAAGCTGAGTAACACCCATATGCCAAACTAATAATTTTGGTGAAGGAAACCCATAAGCAAATTCCATTTGATGTAGGATTTCAAACCACAACTTACAGCAACGTTATGGTGAGCTTGGCAAACATATGCCACCATTCATCAAATGGCGAAGGACTCCTAGTCCTTTTCGGATGAGCCATCTCATTCTTCCGCCTCATCTCTCTGCCTCCAAATGTCTAGCAGCATCAAGCCAGACAAAAACACAACTCAAAATACAATTCATCTGCATAAACATTTGTGAAGCTATTGAAAAACAAACAGAACCAGCCCGTGCAACAACAATAAGACAAATACCCCAAAAAAAAAAACCACCGAGCTGGTTTCCAAACTGCATGTGAGTGATGCGGATAGATGAATTGCCACTTCCCCGTACACTGCCCCATTTGGAAGTCCCAAAACTCGACTTTGGGTACCATCTATCGACGAACAAATTAACAGGGACTCATGGAATCAACAGCCATTTGATGACTGTGGAGAAGTTGGGAAATAATGTAGAGTTTGGTGAAGATATGAGCACTCTCATTCTACTTTACTTTATATTTTAAAATATATATATTCCATTTGAAAAATTTTTTATTAACACTATATATTAACAAATTAAAAAAAATAATTGTTTTTAGTATAAAGGCTATAATATATCATGATCTATTATCATATATCATATAATAATAAATTTATAATTAGGTAAAAAATAAATATTGTAGATAGGTAAAAACTAGATAAAAATAAATAAAAATATATGACGGCTAGAACTATAATTATACTATTATAAGGAACTTAAGAATTATAAGCGTAACGCTATGTGGTCATTATAAAACCCTGGAGGTTATAGCTTAAGGTCAAGGTGATACATCCTTTCCCTTTAATATGGTACATTTTATACAATATATATTCTATAGATCTATACTTTTTACTATACATATATGTGTACAGATATATCTATAGATATAATAACATAACAACTGCTACTTCTGATTTTTAAGTGCAATGCTAACGATAGTTGTGTGACCGTTAACTACGCAATTGCCAGTGCCAAAAAACAATGAAGAGCACATTCGAGGGGAAAGTGGAGAAAGTTTATGTTCGCCTTGCTGCCTCAGAATGTGATGAAATTCAAATGGCGGCCAGGAGGATGGGGATGGGGAGGGGGGTGAGTGTGGGAATTAGGCAGTGGGAGTGGCACATAACGAGCCCAAAACACTAAACTCCGAAACTGAATGAATGAGTGTCAAGTGTGATATATCACCGCAAAAACAAGACCATAAGCATGAGTGATAAACGCTGTTGAGCTTGGTTAGCGCATTGCAATGCACAAACACACACCCGAACACACACCCCTTCCCCACACACACTGTCACAAACAGTATGTCAGCGCACACACACATGTGCATGCAGTCATAGACATGTCAACATGTTGATGATGGTAACTAACTAGAGCAAGAGCCACCACGAGAATCCTGGCCAGGAGGGGTTGGGAGGGGCAGGATATGGCAGATGGATTCGGATTGGGACTGGAAGCGGCGGTGGGAGTGGGATTGGGATTGGGGCATGGGCATGGTTGTGCCACTGAAACCGGCGCTCCAGGCCGGAGTTGCGTCTAGGCGCGATAAAGCGATGAGGACAACAGCTAGTGGCGGCGGGGGAGGGGCAGCGAGTGGATCTAAAAACATCCTAACTGCCGCACAGTGCTAACAGAGATCCATAAAAGTATAGATATTTGCATTGAAAACACCTTTATCGAAATAATATCGGATTATTTATCGGAATATTTATCGGATAAATAAATTATAAGACTTTTTTAACATGTTATAAGAAAAATTAGAGCAACAACCTTAAACAAAATCTAGCGACCCTTTTCGAGCTTAAGAAATGCGTCATTGGAATAAGGATTTCTGCTGTTAAGAAATAACACAGTTTTAATATCGTTTGTAATGGTACCTAAAAGTATGCAGTGGGAAAAGAACAACGTCTTTCAGAATTAATCGAAAAATCGATTGTATTGATGCCTAATGTTACATACGCAGAGAAAAAAGAACGTCGTCCTTCGGAAGAAATCGAACTTCCATATCCAAAATATATTATACCATACTTGTACACTTCTTTATTGGCGATTTCAAAAACTCCTTCAAAAGCGGTTTATTTTTTGTTAAATTAAGATGTATCTTTTAATAATAATACTGTAATTACACATAGTTAAAATACTGTTTTTTACCTAGTAATCAATCTCTGATCAATCGATGCTGGAATTTAAAAATTCTGTATTTTAATATTTTTATTATGTTTGGCTTGGTTTCAACAAATCAATCTTACCAAACCAAAATTAAAATTTCTTGTATTCCCCTAAAAATATTCCAATCTAAAACCATTGATTTTGATTTCGTTATATTTGGTGTACCCTTTAGATATCCCCCAGAGCACTGTGCCCATTGAATGTTTTGTGCAACATACTGCGGCAATCACAAGTGATGAACTGCAAAATGTCACAGGCCAAGGAGCGGAGTGGGGATAGGAATAGGAATTGGGATGGGGATGGGGATAGGGATTCGGATCGGGGGAGATGGATTTGGGAACAGAGGAACGCGCTGTGGCCGCTGTGTGATGATGCCCTCTGCTCCCAATCTGGTTGGCCTTGTTGTTCGGTGGCTGATGCTGATGTTGCTGTTGCTGGTTCCGTTGGTGTTTTGGCAAAAAGGCGTCAAGGCGTTTAAGCCGAAAACAAAAACTGGCAACTAGGAATTCATTGGCCAAAAACAATGCAATTAATTTCACTTACCCGTCACCGTTATGCTGCCGTTCCGTTCTGTCCGTGAGTGATGATGATGCTGCTGCTGTGTCGCCTGTCTAGAGTTGAGTGTTGCTGCTGCTGCTGATGTTGCTGTTGGTGTTGCTGATGTTGCTGCCACTGCCGGACGATCCAAATCCAGTTCAGACTTTATACACTCGTCCAAACTCCAAAGCGAGGCGGAAGTGTCAACGAGGCGAGGCTTTTCACCGGGCGGTGATGAATTTCATAGTTGTTGATTTTATGATTGCCGTTTGTTGCTGCCTGTTTTTTTGATACCCCCAGTTGCTGCTGTTAGTCAGTGATGGCCTAGTTATTATCCTATTTTTTGGGTATTTTTGTCGGAAGAGGTAAAACATGATGAAGTGTTCAATAAACGATTAGATGTTTTGAATAGAGCTTAAATCAACTATTTAATTCCCAAACCTATCTCTAATAATAATAATAATATGAAGGATTGATATCTTTAAGATATGTTTTCGAACCAAAATTATTTTATATTATAATAATACTATTTAAGATTAATATCCTTAAGATATGCTTTTAAACAACTTAAACCCTTAGTTCAAATCGAGAAATCGTCTGCAATTGCATTATAAATAATATAATAACACAACTATTTTTTTTAATTTCCTTCCTATTTTCGCTTAGATTTTCTTGTAAGGTTTGGTAACGGTACTGAAAACAAGTACCAATGTAAATAATACCACCTATGCAGATTCTTCCCATCACTGCCTGTAGTAGGTATCATTTCGAGGCCGTCTCTCACATGTTCCCCGACTTTTTACAATTGTCAACTTCAAGTTTATTGCTGCATGTTGTTGTCGCTTCTATCCTTGTTGCTGTCAGCAACAGTTTTAGTTTTCTTCTTCGTTTATGTTTGTTTGTTTGTCGCTTTGTTTGTTTGCCGTTTAGCTGGAGAGCCGCATTATGGCCGCATGTCAGGCGGTGGAACATTGTCACATCGTGAATCCTTCAACGCCACCAGTTGACACCCATCTGGTCATCTGGGCATCTGGTCAACTGGTCATCTGGTCAGGTGTCCTCTCCTGTCCCGTCCCCCGATTTGTGGTCCCAAGGCAAATCTGAGCCATTTGCATTGTGGCTGCTGACCGTTGGCATCCGATTCTGACCGTGTTGAGTGACCACAATGAGCCAACTGATTGTTGCCGCTGATGTTTGTGTCATCACCATTTGAAATCAACGTCAACGGATGGTTGAAGTTTTTGCGGCATTTTGGCATTTGATTTGTCAAACGTGAGCGATGGTGGTTTGAAGGGGAAAATCAATGTTTGAGTTGATAGATATAGATAGGACATGAAGTTATCAGGCAATTATTTGTCGGTAGATCCATAAAAATGTTGTATTTTTTAAAATTTATTTAATATTAGTATAATGGACCTTTAATTATTGTAAGTTTTTTTTTTAAAGACTACTGTGATTTTACCTATAAAACAAGAAGAAACGCTATAGTTGGTTGCCCCGACTATCAGAAAACTTTTCAAGCTTTTGGAAAATATAATTTTTTAAATTAAATCAAATATAATAAAAAATATCCTTAAACACTTATATTTTGTTTCTTATAAGTTAACTTTACTTTCGGTCTTCTATTTCTTGAAATAAAAACATATTTAGAAACATTGCAGTTGCCATGAAATATTTATAGGTAACCAGCACCTCCCCCAAAAACAAGCTCAAAGTATTAATTTCAATCATAAGATCACCGCCAAAGTGGAAAAAAAGTGGAAGTCGGAAAAAAGGAGTCGACTTCAGGCCAAGCGGAGGCTGCACAAAAAGGTGACAAATGACATGGTCCACTCAAAGTAATTTCTTTCAATTAGGACGCTGCGCAGGCGCAACTGCACTGCTTCCTCGTCTTCTTCTTCCTCGAGTACCGACTGTCCACTTTTGTCCGCCGGTGACATTGACATAGCGCGTGGACATGAGCGGTACAGTGGGCCCTGCTCGGATCGCCACAGCCCACAGTGGTGGCACGAATCAAATCAAGCCTCCGGTGTCAGATATTAATGGTGCACATTTTGCGCCTTAATGGCTAATTCAAAAGTTGACAGATGTGCATAATTTATTCGCACCTCTCGGGGCATCTCAGTCCCTCTGCAGAACATTGATCCTTCGGTCCAGACCCGTTTCATTCTACATTCTACATGGCCGCTTGATAAACGATCCTCGCATTGTGGTGTTGAAAAATGTTGCGGGGGAAAATAAGCCAAAGGAAAATATGATGAGGCCATCACGATGCCACCGAAAGATAACCAATGGGACATGGCCACAAATGAAGAAGGATCTACATAAGAACAGATCACAATGGAACTGAATCGGAGATAAAGAATTTTCTTCATAATATTCTGAATGCTGTGTAACTGTAATAATAACTACGATAAAAATATATGACCTTAGATCTTATAATTTAATCCTCTTAATTTCATTTTTCCTCTCATTTTATTAGACACACTTTCGATTCCCCTTCTCAATATAGGCTTACTTAATTTAAAATGTCTGTAAATGGTGTTCCCCCTGAAAATTGATGGAATATTTAATGAATCTAAAATTCTTATGGTGCGAGGGAATGGGCTGCGGAAATGCTAATGATACTATCAGGGCCAGTTAAGGGTCCAGCCACTCACAGTACACTCGGAATTAAAACCAGAGCATACAACTTAAATTAAGACACTCAAAAATGATTAAGAAATGGGCAAAAGAACAGAACTGGGAAGATGCCGCCACAAAGGGGAAGTGAGCATAAAAACGGAGGAAAATGGGAAGTAGGACCCCGGAACCAAAACCAAGAGTCCAGCGCAGTGATGGAGCAGATGATATGCCCGCGGGAATTGTTGCTTCTCAGGAAGATGAAGACGAGGCCAAGAAAGGAGCCCTTAGAAGGAGGAAAAATGCAAAATGGCAAATGAAAAGCCAGGGCCCAAACCAAACCAAGCCGAACCAAACCATCGGCAAATGAGCCGGGCAAGAGGAAAACATTTTGTAATAATTTCATTTTGCAAATGACGTGCGAGTAACGAAACAAAAGAAATTAAATTTAACATACAAAGGAACTTCTGGAATAGGAATGAGATGCCTTGAGATGAAAACGGCAATGGGAATGGAAATGGGAATGGGATTGGGAATGGGAACTGGTAATGCCACAGGCTGGCGCCTTATGCATTATGAATCGGATATGTCTTGGGAGGTAATGCAGGGGGTTTAGGGTTTTTCAGGGCGGAAAACTATTCCTGCAGATGAAGTGCCGAACGCGAATTGCTTTTTTAATGTCAACCCGAGTGCAGGGAGACATTGAGAATTATATTATGAATGAAATAGAAGCGGAGCAACAGAAACAGAAACAGAACAGGAACCAGAACCAGAGGTGCAATAAAATTTTTGCTCACTAATGTGCCCAGGACTCGCCTCTGACCCCAGCAGATGCCACTGGCGATAGCCAGCAGACAGACGTTGATAAAAACTCATTTCAACTGATGGCCCGGGTCTCAGGTCCCAGGCCGAGTGCCCCGTACCCGAGCCCGTGCCCTCTGCCAACTGCAACATTTTTTCTAACCAGCCACAGTGGGTTCAGACAATTAATCAGGGACTCACGATTTTAAAGATTCTTTCCAAGATGGGGAAAAAATGATGTACTTAGCTGTTCATATCAAACGTATCCTGAAAATATGTATTTAAAATTACAAAGTATAATAGGCAATATTAAAAAAAAAAATTGAAATAAATATATATAAAAATTCTTTTGAGCAGTAAAACATTTTGAAAATCTATGAGTATCTGGTATTTTAAAAATTATTTAAACATAAAACTAAAAATTTATTTTTTAAGTGAATATTAAAAAAAATTTGTACTACGTTTTTAAATAATAATTTTCAAAATAATATGTTAAAAACTTTGAAATCAAATCAAAGGATAGTTCCTTTTTTAAGGTTTTTTAAAGCTAGGTATCTTGTTAACTAAAATGAATACAATTTTAAAAAATGGATTTAAAAATGTATCCTTTTAGGGATGACACATCGATCCTTTGTAATTCATTCATTTGGTTATTTAATAAGTATGCAAAGATATATAATTGTTTTATTCAAGTTCTCTATATCGTGTTTTAGGTTACAATTATATTGTTCTTATTTTTCTTTAGCTATGTTAAAATATATTGAAATCATTTAAAGGTTTTTAATATGCCAGAAGAGTGTTATATAAATTGTTCTTATTAATATGGGGGCAATACTAGAACTAGGCAGTATTAATTGGTTTTCACCTGGCAGTGAACCACTGTGCAGTGGCCGCCAATGGAGCGTGGACTCCTTTCGCTTGACGTACGAATGCCGGCGAACACTTTGACGACTCCTGACATGACGAGTGTGAATGCCCAGAGCCAGACACCTCCTTGCCCTTCCAGGATGACCCAGCAGCCTTCTCGCCTTCGACTTTCCCCGAGCTGCTGACGCTGGCAATGTTTCTCGCTGAGGGTCTCGACCCTGTTTCTGGTCGTCGTCGCCATCGTTGCGTTATATTTTAATATATTTGATACAGACCATTACTTTTAACGATTATTTTCTAAAGTAATTACGTTTCAAGTACGAAATATGAAGAAGCGAAACGGGCAGTGGGCCGCCCATCCAGAACCCACCTCTCACATGGCTAGTAGTCGCATTAAAATGAAATGCTCACACAGTGCTGCGAACTCGACGTTTTGGAGAGCTCAACGCGATAGCTCTGCTAACGACAACATTACGAGGCCCAACCTTGCACCGCCCACCTAACCCTAACCCAAACCCCTTTGATGAACAATGAATTTAATTCGCATCTCTGAGTGGGAAACTGAAAAGAAACAAAAACGAGGAAGAACTGCTCATCAAGTTGGGCTCTTTTTAATGGCCACTTTTAATGAATATTGCCTTCGGCTTTTAATATTTGTTGGCTAAAAGTGCTAAAAGGTCCTCAGATGAGGTGAGATCGGCGGGTAAGCCGATGCCAATGCTGGGGATTACCTAAATGTTGAACACCTAAGGCTGTTAAAACTAAGCAGCACTGCCTAGCAATAGAACTTTATTGACTTTAAGGGATTATAATAAGTTGGAATTTGGGTGAGATTCAGCTTGTCATATGATTTTTGGGATAGTTTAAGGGATCCCTGAAGATCTTAGCTGTAAATGTAATGGCTCTTTTTGGTATTTGAAGAGCATTAATTACAATCAAAACTTTGAAATCGTGTACTTCAAAAATGTATATTTTATGAACCTTTTTTTTGTTATACTATAGCTGGGCTGAAAAAAATTGTAATCAATGCAACAAAAACTTTGTGTTGTGTAAAATGTTGCATATAGTTTTTCAAATTACAAGATCAGTTCAATATTATATTTTCTCATTGAAATAAATGTCTTGCTATTGATGAACAAAAGCTAGCATGAAGTCATCGATTACCTCTTATACAAGGTAATCAATAACTCCATGAAAATCCTTATTCATTTATTGATTCATTAGTAGATGGCCAGAACCCATGGAATTAGTTCCAAACTGATTAACAAATCTCTATCCCAACTGGAAGCAAGTCCACCAACCTTGACGACCAATCTCTCAAGTGGAGAGTGAACAATGAAAAGTCTGAATTGGCGGCCTGGTGGCGGAGTTCAAACTAAAGGTTCAAACTGCAGACAGAATGGAAACTTTATAGGAAATAATGTGTTCGGCTGGCGTGCATGTCTCTGACTTTGATGCAATGGGATAGGATGGCCCACACAAACGGCACAAAAGCAACAATGGGAATGTGAACGTGGAGTAAGCAACTAAATTATACCGTTGAGAGTAATTTACGTTGCTTTTCTTCTTTATTATATGTACGACTGGAGTACAACGGCCAGGAGATGGTCCAAAAAAAAAACAAAACAGAGTTGAAAAAATGGACTAGTGGGGGAGTTAAGAGTGGTTTGGTTAACCTAAACCCCTTTAGTCCGGGAGACTTTGCTCAGCATTTCATGATGTATTTGCCGGCCAGTCAGCTAGCCTCACCTCAAATGTCCATGTCGATGTCCATTACCTCTGAACCCAACCCCCCCGAACCGGATTTGTTTTGTTTTTGTTGGCCTGTGGGTGATTTACAGACACTTTGACGTCCGTCCGGGTGACGCTTGACCCATTAGTGGGCGAATCCCCGAAAGAATCAACCCTTGAATGGAGTGCTGGGCCGAGGCAAAATCATGAAATCATTGTTCACGATGATGTGCAATACATTATCCATTCAAACGGACCTCAAAGGGGGTTTTTCGGTTTTCGGTTTTCCGTTTATGGGTTCTGGTCTTGTTTTTCTTTGTCCTATGTTTTTCGGTCTATGAGTGATTTCAGCTGGCGTCGATCCATCTGGTAGGTATTCATCAATAATTTAAGCACACTTTTGCACCCGTTGTTTGTAATTGTTGTTGTCCTTGGTTGTGCATAAAAATTGCATCAAAATGTGGGTATTTTTGGGGTTGGATAAGTGGAGTTCAACAACTCTTGGATGTTTTGGTCTCGGAATTTCAGTGATTTCGTTTTGCAAATGGAATGTAAATGGCTGGACACTTCGAGTGGCAACATGTTAGTTGTCAATTTTGAATCGGATGGATTAGGAAGCTATTAACATTCTATTGAAAATGGAATTAAAGAGCTAATTTTATTAAGTTTCTGAAAATCTAGAACGTTCCCTATAAACTGCTGAATATAGAGATATAAGTATTTGAGTGTAACACATAAAAACCCCTGAGTTCAAAGCGCCAGACAGGTCACATAACAATTGGGCTTGAACTTTGGTTGGGTTTGAGGCCTCGGGGTTAAGAGTTCGCTGTTCTGGGGAGATTGGCAGAGGGGACAACATCTCTGGCCATTGGGCATCTTCAAGTGCAATTGGCTAATTGATTTCGATTCGTTTGGCGCTTCTCGATTCACACGTTCCCGCCGTCATTACAACAAGGGGAATAGCTAACGTTAGCAGGACCTTTTGGCTTGTCATTATTTGTCCTTGTCTATCTGCGATTGTCCCATCGCTTTTTTTCCCTCATTTTCCTTTGATTTCATTCTATTGCTAATTTCGAAAAGACGCAGACACAGCAAACCGATACCGGTCAAAAGTTATTAGTCTTTGGGGTTGCTCATTGATTAAAATGTTCTCGAGAGCCCCGGAGATGAGCCCCCTTCGGTCCATCAACTTCCCCGTCCATTTGGCTGGAAGAATGTGTTGCCGCAAGTTTTTCCTTTAACTGAAATTGTCATCAAGTGTCTGAGCAATTTTCGATGTGTGCAAACAAGTGCAAGTCCCCGAGTTGATGTTTCTGTTTCTGTTTCCCCATCTACTGGACCAGCATGTTCGCTGTGCACTGCTTTTAATTACAGTCGACAACAACTGGAATCGCATTGGCCAAGTCCAAGCTGGAGTTGGAGTCCAAGTCCGAGCCATCAGCGTCATCCGTTGCATCATCAGCAGAAGTGGCAGAAGCACCAGCCACCAGCTCGAGAGACAGCTACAAAAATCAGTGTTGTTCTAAGCAAGACAGAGGCGGGGAAATCGGGATTATCGGGGAAAAAAGGGGTTTCATTTCTTTAAAATATTCTTTGGTGCCACACAAATCACTATGCCATTGAAATCACTTTTGAATGTTATTTTAGGTGTCTAAAAGTATGCAACAATAAATTAGTAGTAGTAGAAGTAGAACGAATCCATTCATTGCATACTTTTAGACACCTAAAATTACATTTTTAATGATATCATTGAATACGAAATGTTAAGGGAATCGGATGAAATATGGAGGGCTATATATTTTAATTCATTGAATACACATTAAAGTGAAAAAAATAAAATATAAAAAATATTTTATAGGCACTTAATGCCAGCTTAGCCGCTTTTTCTAAAATAAGTTCATATATTAATGTTATTATTTGTTAAAGTACCCCTTAATCGCCACCACAGTTTTCTACCATAACAACTAAAAAATATATACGTTTTCAATTTCAATTCCAGTGCAATCTTCGTTGACTTTTGATGGGGAACCAGCGGAGAAAAATCTCCACTGGTTACTTTCAAATGCTTCACTCGTTTTAGGAATTCCCCCGAAAACTTGCTTCTTAGAAAGAGAAAACAATGGGAAAGGGGGCAAGTGGAATTGTACTTGGTATTGGCTTGGCTTTTGGACCTGGACATGGCATTTCATTTCACACAATACCCACGAATTGATGCGAAAATTGATTCGGTTGCATGTGACATGTTTACTGAATTGTTTCATTGCTGACAACGGCCAATGGAGGAAGGATTCGCAATACGTTGTAATTATTGCGAGAAATGCAATCCTCCCCCGCATTCTTTCCTTTCCCACCCCCCGAAAACCCAACACTTTTTTAAGGAATCGCGCGCAAATCTTTTACAAATCAAAAGCATACCAAATGTGGCTTTGAGGCTAATTAGTGCGGTCACTCGGCTCGTTTCGGCTTGGGTTTTCCTTTCCTTTCCTTTAAATACCCTGCAAGTGGGTATTACGATTTTTCTAGAAGCTTTTAGAAAAATATATATAAGTTATAATATAATATAAGTGTAGGCAGTTTTGGGATTATTCTTATTATAGGAAATAAAATAATATATAAGTTAGGGAAATACCAATTAAGATGTAATCCATTTTTCGGATAAAAAGTAATGAGTATTGTTTAGCTCCTTAGATGATTTTTTGTGTTAAATATTAGAAAAAATGTGTACGTCTAAAAAAATGTATTTTCAAATAAGAAGAATTTGCTTTTATAAAGAAATTTGTTATAACATTTAAAATAAAGAACAGATTGACTTCTCAATATTCTAAACATTAAGGATAATACTTTTTTGGACATTTAGACATATCAATCCAGTGTCCACTGATAGTCCTTTTATATATTTCCAGAACTTAAATACTTTCGAATTACCTTTTCCATTATGGGCAAGAGTATTTAATTTTCGGCTTGTCCAATTTAGCTCGGTTCCTCTTTTTTTAATTAGGGAAGCGAAAGGACAAAGATGCGTTAGGACAGCCGCAGCGTGAGGACAAACAAAAGATATCAAGAATTTCATTTCTTGGCGGCCGCGGAGGCGGCAATTGAAGCCGTGAAGAGCTGGAGCCAAGAAGAGGATGGCCAAAAGACGACAACGGTCATCACTGGAAGAGTTGGGGGCGACACAACGCATTTGGCTAAAATAAAGAAAATGCCAGCGAATTAGCAGGCCGCAGAAGCCGCAGAAGGAGCGGTATGAATTGCCCATGTCCAAAGTCGGCTCACATTCCTCTTTTCCCTTCCAGCCTCTTCGTTACCAATTTTTTATTTTTTTGTCAAGATGCGCTTTAAAATTCCGCTGATAACAGCTAACGGCGACGGCGGCCAAGGACCAAGGAGCAGCAGAAGGCGTCAGTGTCAGCGGCAGGCATAAGAAATGTGTCCCAAGCAATTAGTGTTCTGGGTGCTCCAGCGGATTTTACTTGGATTTTTTGGGGTCTTACGAACAGAAGAAAATAGAACTGGGAGTTGTAAGTGATCTGAAGAGCCCTAAATGTGATAGCAAAATTATTAGGGGATAAAATATATAAACCAACTATGTGAGCTATCGAATTTTAGGAACAAATAAGATAGATATCTCTCTATAAAATTGTTGTGTTTTTAATATGGTCCTGTAAATATAATTTTGGTTATTTGCAAGATTTTTTTCAAATTATTAAAGACTTCTATTGAGCTTTAATTGAATAGTTTCAGTGGTATTTCAAATTGGTAAGAGGGATAACAAATGAAATATTCTACCGATTAAAAGGGAAACTTTTAAGAGGTTTACATTTTAAATAAACTTTTTTTTAATAACATTTTGTGTTTTAGCTTCGATAAAAAATTAAAAATATAATTTTAGTTGATTTCAAAAATAAATATTAAAAATTCCATAGGTAATTCATTTATATTTTTATAACCCCAATCAATGCGAGCACTCAACGATTGATATACTCGAGAGGTCGACAAATGGAAAATAATATTTCGTATCATGTGTGGGGCCACATTCCTTGAGAATGCTCAAAATTTAATTGCTGTTGTATATCAAAACGGTGGCAAAATTATTTGAGCGGCTGAAATGTGCTTGCCAATCGGGCGAATAAATTATAATTCATAAATTAAAAAACAATACCGTTCGCACTTTCGCTCTGGGGTGGCGTTGCTCCAAATATACATGGCTCCAACTGGCAGGCGAGCACAAATATTGGCATAATTTATTTCCCTCGGGGTGCGATGCGATTTCTGCCCCGATCCCAGCCCCTTTTGGCGTATATCAAAACAAACAAATCATCAATCAGCCGATCGGCAAGCAGCCCAAGTAGAGGGAGTCTTCGCCGCAAGCTGGGATATCTTTGACAGTATGCCCAACTAAAATAAGCACAAGATCGCCCAGCAGCTGCGATACTCAATTCCACTCGGGCAATCAACAGGCTCGCATGAGTCCCGAGCGGAGAACCTACTTCGCTGTCTTCCCGCAATTCTTTCCCGGATCTACCCCCACATCTACCACTTCTCCCGACGATCCACGGATGCTGCTGGGTGCTCCACAGCAGTTGGCGTTCTTGGCAGGCATCCCTGATAGATGTTCGCGATCTATTTCCAACAGCAGCGAACATTGCGTTACAATCCCGCTAATTAACACGAGTTCAAGGCCTGCTTTCAAATATAAGTATGAAATATAAGTAATAAATAATTAGGAAACAACTAATATTTTTTTTTTAATTTAATAAGTATTTTGTTTAGCGAAAAATGTTACTTCTGGCACAAGGAGTTTGTGATGGAACTAGGGTTTATAATGATATAGCTCGATTGGATCCAATATTTTAATAGGGGAATTATTTGTTCTATATCGTGTTGACAAATATATAAAATTATTTTGGTTAAAGCACTACCAAAAATATTTTATTCGGACCTTTAATACCTAAGACCTAATAAAAAAAAAAAAAAAATAATTTCTGATTGTGTATTTGTTTTTCAGTAGTTTTCAATGGATCTCCAGTAGTAATAAAACCATCAGTTTAAAAAATGTTGCTTGTGACTCTTATATAGATTATAGTTTTGAAAAAGAAGAAGACCCCACCTGGATGACTTTGAAGAGTGATCTATATAGGTCCTACGAATTCTTTTAAGCTTGGGATATTTTCGTCATAAACGAACTTAGCTTTTTGACCATAGCTGTTAAGGTTGAGAGCAACTGCAGATTACATACAAGTAAACACATGTGACTGGCGGGAGATATTCTCTCCCCATTCCCACCGAGATCTGCCCCCCAGTTGCATTCCCCAAGTTGCGGGTCTCCACCGAAGACATGCAATTATGAAAACTCAAATCAAGTGCCTCGACGGTTCGCAGTTGGAAATTGGATTGGAAAGGGTGCGATGGGGTGATCAGGGGGAGGAAAAGGAGGAGCAGGAGGTTGGGGTGGACCCACCTCGCAACAGGCTTGACAGCCTTGCGATCGAATCAATATCGCCTCGTATGCGGGTGGCCCCAAACCGAAAGAATTCTCTGGCCGACTGTCTGCGCTGGTGTTGGCGAAATGATTTGTTTATTATTTCTTATGGAGTGTTTTTGTTTGGCATGGGATTACGTTTCTTCCTCGCGGATTTTTCCCGTTCCTTTTGACACGGCGACGACAGCGACAACAAGGCAAGTCCATATAGAGATTGCGGGCCTCGGAGAATGTCGAATAAACAATGGCCAGCCTGGCCCGGTGGATCCACCAATAAGACGAGCCAGTTCCACTGGGAACATCTCAAAAAGTTGACATTTGGGGCTGGCCCCAAAAGCAAACGAGACAATGGTATCGGAATCCTCCGCCAATGGGTGAACTGCTCCATTCGCCTTGAGGAGGAGGTGGATCCCATTCCCCGATCTCTAGACCCCAGCTCTGACATTGATACATTGCCGGGCTGTAACTTTTGATCGCTCTGCTTCTGCTGCCATTGTTACAATTTTAGTAGTTTTTTTTTTGGCTTCACAAAAGCAACCCAACAGGTTTGCCAGCTGGAGTGGAAGGCTTCTGATCTGAGCCCATTGGCTGCAAAAAGCGATAAGGTGATCGATGTTATGGATCGACTATTTTAAGGGACCGCTGGGAGAATTATATAAGTACGTACTTATATAAGGTAAAATGAGTACCTCGATAGTTGGTAAATGTATTTTAGTTGTCAATAAGAAGGATTGATATACTATGTTTAAGAAGTACTTGACTTGCTAGAAGATCTTAAATATATTATAATCGTATTATTCTAGTAATTAGTTTATAAGTTCTGTAGAAAATAAAATGTCTTATTGCTAAACGGATAAATATATTACTGTTTCTAACGATTAAGTTAGTCTAAGTTCCATTTTATATATCCTACAAAAATATTGTCATCATCTTGTTTCCATGCAAATACGTATGATTTTCTTGCTCTTAACTTAATTTATGTTTGTATTTTATAAAATAGCACATTAAAATTTAAGGTTGACTTTTGTTCTTATAAAAACTTACTGAATCTTGTTGTCTAAATGCTTACAACACATTAAGTTGTAACGTGGCAATTTTGTAACAGAAATTCATATTAACAACGTCATTACAGGCTTAAATACCTAATACCCAGCCACTATACTTTTTATTGCTTCCGCAGAAGGCACTTAAAAACTCTCCAGATTGATTGTTTATTTGGAGCACTCGCTAATAGGTCGCTGGTGGCGATGATGCAGTTCCCTGTGTCCATGGTAACTGTTTTGACGGATTGTAAACCCATCGACAGCACATTAGGGCACTCAGCGTCCAATTGATTTACAACAACGGGCGACCATCGGTTCGGAAGGGCTGGGGCTTCGGGATGGGCCCGTAGAGCTGAGAACGGAGCACTGGCCACACAATTGTGGCCAAAAAGTGGCCCACAACAGAATCACAGCCCCATCATCCTCGTCCACCCCCCTCCCAATACACCCCCCGGCGGGCAAGTGGCGATGGAAATAATTCAAATATCGACAAACACTCGCTGCAGCGGAATCAAAACACCACAAATCGCGGCTCGTTCGCATCCCAAAGATACACAAAAGTGCAGAGAGTTCTGGGATTTCCGTGGGGTGCAGGGCATCAGATGGGATCGCATCCGATGTTTATTTGTTTGTTTTAAGTGTGAAATTGGTGGACTGATAGGGAGAGTTGGGCTCCACGGTGATGTCGCCTCAGGTGAAATAATGATCCAATATTTTATACAAAAAGTCTATGTAAAACCTCTTATTTTAAAATGTTTTTCTTAGTTTTCTAAAAAAAAGTAGTAAAGCAATTTTTATCCGTGTAATAATAATCATATTCCATACATTTTTATTCATATTTATTGGTAAATTTTTACAAATGACCTATGCCAATCAAACATTGTATAAATGTGTATTTACACACAACTAATATGGTAAAAACTGTCTATAGAAAAAATGAAAAATAAGTATTTTATGATGTTCAAGAACATTTTATTCTGAAATATATCAAGACATATTTACGGTACTTGGTTAAACATTTTAAATATATCTAGGCTAAACTAAACTACAATTATACATTTTTTAACAGCAATGATACTACATATTTTTTTGTACTGCAATCTGTTGATGTCTTCCATCTTGCAAAAATGTGCAACTCTCCTGATTCGTTAGATTTGACCTCCTGGTTTTGGCCAATAAATTGTGCATCGTAAAAATTATTATTTATAATGCGAGAAACTGTGGTATCTGTATGCATTAATTGGCATCGCTCACCCCCTCATCACCATTTCCATATGAGTTAGGATATTTTCTTGGCCTATTGTCAGAGGCGATGACGACGGCAGCTTGGCTGAGACTTTCCATGCACGAAATGTGCGAAAAAAATAAATTCTGTTGTTTTATTTATGTTTACAAACTGATTTATTCCACGGCTCTGGCTTCTCGATCGTTTTATGCCTCAAATTTATTTTGACAGAGACGGACAGCAAAGTTAAAGATGGGGTTTGTGCATCTGTATCCGCAGCCACATCGTTTTCTTTTAGTTTCTTGACTTTAGATGGAATGGTGAAGTGAGTTTTGCCGAGGAAAAGAATGTTTATCAAGAGAATTGCAACTGCAATGGCTAATGCGTTCTCAAATTGGCTAACAATAGATTCCGGCCAACTTCCATATTTATCTGCTGGCATCTACGGCCGGCAAAATCGAGAATCGTAATCAACTTTCTTTTGCCGAAACTATAACAATGGAAAAGTGCTTTCCCCTCGATTCAGCTGGCGACTTACACTCCCTCTCGCGAGTGCCATTAAAAGAGTTAACCATCATAAAGTCAGGGAGGCAAGGAGGGTTTAGCCAACACAATACAATGGACAATGAGCACATAAATCAGTGTAATTAATAGAAAACTAGCCAAAAGCCAGCCGATCCAGCCAACCGTTCATCGATCCCCACGCATGAGCTGGCATTCAAACACGTGTGTTCGAGGTCCGTTTTGGTCACTCGGAATGGGATTTGAAATCGGAATACCAAATTGCCAAATCTCTCAGCCTCATTAAGAGTTCGCTTCCAGATCCAAATCCAGATCCAGACCGACCTACGTAACTCTATCTATCAATATTTATGCCTCCTGTTCAGTGTAAACACTTTGCAATGCGTTCTCGATTGGGTTTTCCACCATTTATCTCACAGTTTGAGGCAAACGCATAAATCTTTCATCGCCCCCAGCAATGCGATATTTCAGCCACGAATTAAAATAAATATTTAAGGGGCTACTTTTAACGAAATTCAATTTATTATCAATAAAGAATATTTTTAGCACTGGCCTTTGCCCGAGCACATCAATCAACGGAGGAGTCCGAAGCCCACGAGGTCGTCTCCAAGGAACTAATTCATTCATTTGCCCAGCTACCAAATCACTGGCCATTCATTTGCCAAATGTCCGGCCAGAGAACAGAGACCCCAAATGGATCAAAAACTCCGGTTCCCGGAAAGGGGTGACCCACCTGGAGTGGGAAAGTCGTAAAAAAGAGTCACCTGCAATAAGTCAGGGGCGAAACTCAAGCAGTTTGATGGCTGCCCGCCGCCTTGTTCTTCAAATTACAGCCTGATTAGACTCGTGGGACATCCGCACATCCCACAAAACATTCTCATTCCCATCTGTTGTGGCTGACTGGAGATGGTGATACTAGTGTTTTTTGGGGAGGGGAAGGAGTCGTCGGGTCCAGATTGATGAGCTCTGCGGCTTCCTCTAAATAGCACAACCTGAGAAGCGAAAGTGATAAATATATGGCTGGGCACATGTCCGCAGTGATTTCAGTTAACTGGAAATAGAGGAATATAAATGGAGGCAAATCTCTTTATATACGAAGCAGTCTGGCGACGCATATTCTCCCCGTATTTAGATGTTAATTAACATATTCAATCCATCAAAATTAAATCAGCATATAAATAAAACACAGTTGACAGGCTCTCAAAAGAGTTTTGAAAAGTCCAGACTGTCATTTCAATTATTTGAATTTTTTTTGCTAAGTTTAGTCTACCCTACATGAATAAAACTCTTTTGAAAGTATTTGAAAACATTAAGAAAACGTTAGATTCCATTAATATTTGGGAAAAGAATATTTCACAGGATATAACATAATTAAGTAACAAAAGTTCAAGGATAGATTATTTCAGAATTTAAATACGAAGTATATTGACTTTTATTTTAGAGTTTTAAAAAATGTAAGATCAAATAAATATTTAAATTGCATTGATTTTTGAGATAATAAGTTAAAAAAGTGTAAAGATATTGCAAATTTTAAGAGTTTAAGTATATCCAAAAGTATAGACTTATTAGACTATAGACTTATTTGAAAACTCCGATTGTGGTCCCTAACTTCCCAGATACAGAACATAAATTCGAGTTTGGCCGGCGACCGTGTGACAGAAGTCTAAAAATTATTGACAAGTCCGGGGCATAAATTATGGCCTCGGCCGAGCGTTAATCGCACATTTAACTCGCAGGAATTAAACTGCAACTCGGGTAGCTTAAACGTTTGGCAAATCGCTGACTGGGAGCAACGGCGACGGCAGAGTCACAGGAGAACAACAACTTTGTTTCAGCGATAACCATCATGAATGCAGGAGCAGCCCCATCGATCCCTATTGCGATTCAGATTCTCCAGGGAATCGGAGAGAGGCAGAGAATCGGAGAACCCAGTGAGAGATGCAACGGGCCAGAACATAGTCAGCAACACAAATAATTCGCTTTAATGAGATCGCAATCTTGGCGATTTGCGACAAAAACACACGCGGTTTCATCTCCATAAACTCGGCTACAGATGCAGATACAGATTCCGAATCGGGTCTCCAAAACAGAGTGGTATGGTACGGTATGGTATGATATGGTTATGGTGTGTGTGCTGTGCGTGCGTGTGATCACTGCAGAGATGAAGATGAGCCAAAGTTGAGAATCTCGATCTCGATCGAGCCACAAATCCCCAATGACGACCATCGAGCCCAGCGTCCAATCGATGCAACAGCGTGGAACGTTGGCTACCAGTGTACACTTAGCAAAAAATATTAAATAAATAAACTAAAAGACATATTTTACATGTTGCAAAAGTATTATACGGAGTAATTTCATCCGATATGGAAAATTAAAATATATAATTTCCCACAGCCTTTTTGGTTAACCGAACTTTTCTTGGATCACTTACTACTTATCTAACAGTTTAATATTATTAATCCGCAAGATAATAAATAGAAGCTTCAATAGAAATGATTTAATTTGAATAAATTTTAAAACTTTTTTACCTTTTACGTAATATTTAGGAACGTAATATAGGAAGAAAACCTTTTCCCATTTCTGTTGTCTTACCGACAAAAGAGAAAAACAAACCTAGAGAACTCGCTCAGTATTTTAGAAAAATTATTACTAAGATTTTTTTTTATAGAGGTTTAGGGAACATTTAATTTTAATATACCTACCGTGAAAGTAGGCAAATTAAACCTACACTCAGGGAAAAACACCGTGCTAAAAACAAGTACAAACAGCCTTGATTTAAGAAAAATTGCATGCTTAACATTTAAGAACGTTCGTGCTCAAAAAATTCTCATATTGAGCACATTTTGGATTTTTAATGTCTGCCACATCTAATAATTCCCAACTGTTTATTCTGAAAGTACTCGGTATATAAGGCGCATAAATTAGACAGTTTTATTGCCCGTGAGCGGCAAGTCGTAAGTAAACTTAAAATATTATTATTATTTATATATATCCCGATTATTTCGTTTCAGTTTCCAATACATATTTCTCTTACTAGCATAAAATAAAAACTCATTTTAATTTCATAATATTTATATACTGATTTAAGAATTATTCGTCCTTAAATCATGCCTGCAACTTTTTACTTTATTATTATATCGTTCTTGTTTTTAGTCCAAACATAACTTGATTTAAGAATTATTCATACTAGATTCAAGACCGAAAGGTTCTTAAATCTAGTATTTTCGGTCTTGAAAATGCGTGCTCGAAAGTAGTATTTTGTTCTCGCGTTCTGTATTTTCCATGCTTGGCGAAGTTTTGACACCGAAAATACTAGGTTCAAGCACGAAATACTTCATTTTTTTTCTGAGTGTACTTTCTTTTTTTAATATATTGTATTAACATAGCCGCAATGCGAAAATTCGTATGTATTTTATTTTTGACAGTCGCTTTTTAAGTGGGCCTAATTAAATTGTGTGATGTTCAAACATTTTTCTCAGTGTACCCCTTGTTACTGCTGTTCTCCGCTGCTGTTGCGCTCATGTTGGCTGTCAGCGCGCTTGACTGGTTGCCCCTTTGCCCGTCGGCCCTTCTGGCCATCTTATTCTCTGGTTCCCTGGTCCCCTGGCTCCCCGGTTGTGTGTAGCCCCTGCTTGTTGACATGCTCAGCATGCTTAGGCTTACAGCCAGTCCAACTCCAAGTGCAAGTCCAAGTCGAGGTCCACCAATAAGAGCAACTGCAACAGTCAGAATCAGAAGAGCGTCCCAGAGTTGTCAATGCGTCGTGGAAGGGGCCTCCCTTTTGGCCAGAAAAGACGCGACCACGACACATGGCTTTGGAATTTCAATAATTTAATGTAGACCTCCAGTCCACTAGATTTACCGGGTCTACCCCCCATCATCCCACAGGCTTTCATCAATTCACAGCCGAAAGTTTCGCTCATCACGTGCCATGCCACGAGCATTTTTTTCGGACAATTAATTGCTGCAATTAGTGCGACATGGCGCTGATTAAAGTCGGCAAAGTCGAGAAAAGAAAAGCGACCCCCGAAATGAAAGTTGGTCCTAACTGCATGTGAGATGATGAATGCCCGACCATCCCGGAAACTCTACAACATTTTAAACACAAGGAGACCAGAACAAATGACCCTTTGAACTGAAAATATATCTGATTTAAACAGTTGGCTTTCCAAAAATGTCAATCTTGACCTGGCATTAAAATTTAAAATTCCTATAAATTTACCTCTTTTATTTTTCGATAACAAATGCTAAAATTAATTTTCCAACTAGTTGCCAACAAGCAGAGCCTTCAAAAACTAGAGAGGACCCTACTATACCCTACTTTTAATCACCCAGCAATGTCCCGATCCAAAGCTACGGTCAATCGTCCCACGGACCTGAGTCGTCCCTTAGTCGAGGAGGCTAATGCTAGGATTGTGTATCCCGAAGCCCGGAAAGATGGTAAATTCGAGGAAATGCTGCATGAGTATAGAATAAGGGATGTCTATCGTTGGCTGGAGGATCCAGATTCGATTGAAACTCAAAGGTTCGTGAACGCTCAAAATAATATTAGCCAACCGTTTCTCGAAAGATGTGAGGAATGGGAGAGTTTCAATGCCAAACTGACAAAGATCTGGAATTTCCCGAAGTACGGATGCCCCATGCGTCATGGTAATTACTATTACTATTTCAAGAACACTGGGCTGCAGAATCAGAGTGTTATGATGCAGCAGGAGAATTTGGAGAGCCCAGAGGTGGTATTCCTAGACGCCAATACTTTGTCCGCCGATGGAACCACCGCACTGAGTCAGAAAACATTCTCCGAAGATGGGGCCTACATGGCCTATGGACTGAGTGAAAGTGGTTCAGATTGGAATAAAATCCGTATACGAAGGGCCAAAGAGCGCACCGATTTTCCCGAAACTCTGGAGAAGGTAAAGTTTTCAAATGTCTCCTGGACGAAGGACAACAAGGGCTTCTTCTATGGTCGGTATTCCGATCAAGATGGCAAAACTGATGGTTCGGAAACAAAGCAGAATGAAAACCAAAAATTATATTACCATCGAGTGGGAGAAAGACAAGATCAGGACACTTTGATTGCGGAATTTCCCGAACACCCCTCTTGGCGGTTCCAAACCGATGTTACCGACTGTGGAAAATATCTGATCCTATCCATAAGTCACACGGTTCGAGATAATATGCTGTACTATGCTGATTTGAAACCTGATGAACCAATAACTTCTAAGCTGGATTTTAAGCCCATAGTGGATAAATTTGAGGCTGACTACGACTACTTAACCAACGAGGGATCCAAAATGTACTTCCACACAAACAAAGATGCTCCCAAATACCGGATAGCTGTGATTGATTTTAACAATCCAGCTGAGGAAAACTGGACCACCCTAATACCAGAACACGAGAAAGATGTTCTAGAGTGGGCCAAGTGCGTGAATGAGGACAAGCTTTTGGTTTGCTATAACCGTGATGTAAAACATATTCTTCAGGCCCGGGAGTTGCATACAGGGAATCTCATCCGTCAATTTGGTCTGGATATTGGCTCCATAAATGGAATTTCGGGAAAACGAAAGTATTCGGAGATCTTCTACGGTTTCTCATCTTTTCTAACGCCTGGTATAATTTACCACTACGACTTTGCCAAGCCCGTTGAAAAGCCAAAGGTTCTGCGAGAAATCAATCTGAATTTGGAGGGCTTCAACCGTGACGATTACAGTGTGGAACAGGTGTTCTACAAAAGCGCCGATGACACGAATATACCCATGTTTATCATCCAAAGAAAGAGGGATAGTGTGGAGCCCCGACCTTGTTTGCTCTATGGATATGGCGGATTCAACCACAGCCTAATGCCATCTTTTGGCATAACTGGCCTCATGTTTATAGACACATTTGATGGAGTTTTGGCTTTTCCGAATATAAGAGGAGGCGGGGAATATGGCATAGAGTGGCACAACGGAGGTAGGTTGTTGAACAAACAAAATGGGTTCAATGACTTTCAGGCGGCCGCAGAGTTTTTAACCCGGAATAACTATACCACTAAGGATCGATTGGCAATACAGGGCGCCTCGAATGGTGGACTTTTGGTGGGTGCCTGCATTAATCAGCGCCCGGAACTTTTCGGAGCAGCCGTTGCACAAGTGGGAGTTATGGATATGTTGCGATTCCATAAGTTTACCATCGGCCATGCCTGGTGCTCGGACTACGGAAATCCCGATGAGAGGGAGCACTTTGCCAACCTCTTCAAGTACTCGCCCCTACACAATGTACATATTCCCCTGAACCCAAATCAGGAATATCCTTCGACTTTGATCCTGACGGCCGATCACGATGACCGAGTGAGTCCTTTGCACTCCCTGAAATTTGCTGCCGCTCTCCAGGAAGCCGTGCGATACTCGGAATACCAACTCAATCCCATTCTATTGAGGGTTTATACCAAGGCAGGTCATGGAGCGGGAAAGCCCACCAAAATGCGCATCAGTGAGGCCACGGACATCATCACGTTTTTCAAGAAAACACTCAAAGTCGACACCGTCAATCTGTGAAGAAAATGTACAGTATTTCTTCGAACAACTAGTCTCCCGGATATGAATTTTTAAAAAATAATTGGCAACTATTTCTTTTACTTACCAGAATTAATTAAATATCTATCATAACTCTCTTGTAAATTGGTGTTTTGATTAGCTTAGTAAGTATATCTTCAAAGTTTCTTGTACTGCAGAAGTTCAAGTTGGGTTACGCCTGTAAAAATGGATAGGTATTAAATAATGTTGATCAATATCAATATTATTATCATCGGGAATTTATACAGAAAACTAAACTATAATATTAAACATTTAAGTACTCTTCAATTATGTTGTGTGCTTGTCATTTTATTGGTAGCAACAAAACAAATTTAGCAAGCGTTTCTTCCAAAACCGTGTAAATAACTGAAGAGTGAGCCCCTTTTTCAGCCTAATCAAGATAGATCTCTATGCTTTCATGTTTGAGGCACCGCAGAGACGTTACTTGATGCCGTAAATCAAATGTTTAATCAGTTGAATTTAATTAGAAAAAAGGCGCACAAACATCGAAGCTGTCATGGCGGAGATGCTTCCATTCTGAGCACTTCTGCGACTCCATAATCGCATGATAGTCGAACGATTAACGTTCAATACGGTCGCTGAGCATGCGATATAAGGGGGAATGGGAGTGGGTACGCGATATAAGGAGGGCCTTGGGATCGGGATCGGGATTGGGATGGAGGGGGGCGGACAGACAGAAGCTGCCAGAGGCGAACAGGCCGCCAGCTTCTGCCCACTGACATTGGGCCGAGAGCGTTTTGGTAGTTGTGTAATGTCTGCTGCCAACTTCGGGGTCCCAGCATGGGTCTTTCGATCCCGAACCCTCCTCTCGGACCCTGGGTCTGGGCCCCTAAGTATCGGGATCGGGGCAACGCGATCGAAAATGGATTTGTATCAATATCGACTCACTAACATGATTCCAATAAATTAATATGCATACATGGCAGGCACACAGACATCGACTGTTGTCTGGTTTTTTTTAGCGGAGTTCGGAGCTGGGAGTCTGGAGACTGGAGATCTCGATCGACATCGCAACACGATGATGCATGTGCAGTGTCTCTGAGTTGTGATCGTGTTAATGTAAATAATTGCCAGCCAGTCGGACGAGGCCCAGTCGAATATATATATAGTGTCCTATAGTGTTGTGGCTGTGGTTTGGTAGATGTAATTAAAATCTTTCCGCTTCTCACTTTTTGCCTGCATTTTGTCCAGCTTGTTCGGCGTTGGCCAGAAGAGATTCGTCTTGACTGATATGAGAGTGCGCGACATACACGCAAGGCTGTTTTTTGCCCATCCCCCCCCTGGATTTCTTTTTCTTCTCACTTTTGGGGAGCTTGATGCTGACAGTTCACGATTTCAGCTTGGCATCTGGTGAGATTTGCCGGGGATTGAGTGAGGAGAAAAGCTCTGAAGTATCTCGATTCGGTTGGCAAGCCGTCTAATTGGCTTTGTTATTTGCATTAGGCCAAATGGAAAACATTTTTAGAGGTGGTTACCTTAATTGCAATCACCTTTATCATCACCTTGATTAAAGAAATTGGCAGTTACTTTCCCGAAATAAAAAAAAACATGGGTAGCATCAATTAAAAGTTTAAACATGTTTTAAAATAATTAAGTTCCTTATTTTCTATATTTCTAAAATATTTTTAATTCATATAATTATATATATATACTGTTCTAGTCTCACTAATATTTTTACTACATAATTAAAAAACAACAACAAAAAGTAAAAAGTATATTTTAAAGTAAGTTTATATTCCTCTTGAAATCCTAAGAATTGCCCCAATAATCTGCTATCGATGGGTTGCTGCTGTGCAATATCTCCAACTTTGAATGCAGATTGGTGCACGTGACCCAAACTAAAAAAAAAAAAACAAAAGAAGAAGGGACTTGGCTTCGGTTTTAGCCTGGGTTGCCTACTTCACTTACTCGTATGTCAAGATGGCCAAAAGGATCCGAGACGAGGCCCTTGTATCGAAACATTCTACTGTCCCCGGCTAATTTATGGCCCCAGATGCTAAAGATATAGCGCCAGACGAGGACGAAGACGACTTTGCGTGGATTATTTTAAAACAGATATTGGCGAGCGATGGTGACGGCAGTTCACAGGAACAGCAACACAGTAATGTCCACTGAACGAAACTGATATTTGTTTTTAAGGAAAATGTACTCCATTAAATATATTCTATGAGTTCGTTGATTTAGACACTTACAGTTCACAAATAAAGTGTAAATTAATATAGAAAACTTGAAATTTATATTTTTGCAAAGATGACATTATTTTTCGCAGTGCTGAATGGATCGAAACTGAAACCGTAGCTGAAAGCTTCCATTTTCCGTATCGATGCATTGTTGATTAGTCCCAGCGATGCTGGTGCAGGAATATTTGGGTTGCATTTCACCTGGTTGCAAGTTGCAACAGAGTCACGCACGCACTCCAATTCCACAGCGGGCTCCTCATACCTCATTCCCTATCCGAGGGACCAGATACCAAACACCATATACCAGATCCCAGCTGAGATCAGTAAAGTTGTCAATCAGAGTTACCGATCCGCCGACGAGGCCCCTTCAATCTTGTGCGTTTCGCCAAAGTCGCCATGTCATTATTTGTGGGAACCAATCCAGAGAATTCTTGTGTCTCGCGGTCTGCGCAAAATCGACAATCATTACTTCAGAAACATGCCCAAGTAAAAGTCAGTCGCAGTCGCAGCAATCAATCAATCACAGCCACAAATCAAACATGTCAAACCCGAACTCGACTCGAATCGAGTCTTGAGTGGCTGTGGAATCGAGTTCAACTCGCACAATGGCGCACATATATGACAGATCATCGGCATTCTGATCGATACTGTATACATTTCGATCCCATCGGCGTAAACCTCTCGAGAGGTTTGGTTTCGTTTGTTTCTTTACCTATATTTTATTATATTCATGACTTTCTTGGATCAAAATGTGACTCGAGTGCACGAATAGTTAAGTACACAAATAGAGGTTAATGAGCTTTTTAGTTCTCTGACTTTTGTTCCATGCGTTGATGGTAAAAGAGTTGTGACAAAAGAAATTTAGGTCGTTGATGAAAGTCTCTATAGTTCTAATTTTATTCATTAATTATTTGTTAAATCAGTAACTTAACTTACCCTAAATATTATATGTTATGACTGATATATCCCTTAATATCTCATCCTGGTTATTGGAACTTTTCTAATATAACATTTCTCTAATGGTTTTCCTAACTGCAAGACGATGATCTTTCACACCTTACAGCATTATCTTCCAATATTATCGTTACCCCTTTATTTACGCATCCCATTCCTCGGATCCTGCGGTCCAGCGCTCTTCTCTATGTTTGTTTTCTGCAATTAAATTCGTATTCTCTTACAATTGAGGCGCTCAAGTGGAATTTCCACGAATATCATGGATATGGATACGCTGACAAGCAGATTGAGATGCAGATGCCGATGCGATGCCGAGTTGAGGTTGAGTTGGAAGTCGATTCCGAGGCAGCTGCAATCTTGGCCGAGACTGTTTTGCTGCGCTTCTAGGCCCGTTTGTTATTATAGGTATAGGTATAGGTATACGTTTAGGCCCTTGGTACTTGGTACTGGGTACTTGGGGCAGTGCGTATGTTTATACTGCCTCTGCCGATCCAACTGAAATTATTAATGGGGGAGGCTGCGGGTTCGGGGTCTCAAGCACCGTGCATATCAAAATAATCAAATTTTTGATTGAGTGCAGTTAGTGCGTCTGTGTTTACACATTGTAGACGACGATGATCGAGAGATCGATTCGACTCATATTCATTGCCCCAAGGAGCCTGCGTTTTCGACTCGTTTTCAGTTTTCAGTGTTCAGTTTTGTGTCCAATCATGTTGTTGATATTGATAATGACATTGATGGCATCGAGTTGGGCTGAGTGACTATGGGGCTGCAGAGAAAGAAAAACTAGATCGTGTTTAATGTTTGCCTACTCTTATGTAAACTTTTGAAAGGTACCCGAAATCTTACATTTATCTTTTAAATAATATAATAAACTGGGAAATTTAAAATAAGAAACCATATAAAAATGTATTTTTTTCCCGTGTAGGTACAGCTTTACATCTTGAACTCGATCAAAATCTCGAATTCAATCTCGAGTGCGAATGCATTCGATTGTTGTTTGCGCGGATTTCTGATTTCGATTTTTTCCAAGCTGCCTGATGGCTGTCAATCCGGTGAAATCCGGCACAGTTCGATGGAATTGGTATTGGAATCGGAATCAATATCCAGTCAGTCCCTCTTCCCAAGTCGAACGATGATATTGACATTATCGAGACACTTAAAAATTTGTCTGCACACAGTACAAGTTTCATGTAAGCGATAAATGAGCAAGTGCCAATGCGCAATGATATCTTCAAGACACTTGGGTTATATTGTTATTGTTTTCTCATCATTAGACATGCGATACATTTGGTGAAGAGGCCCTCGATGAGGCACATTCATCAGGCTTGTTGGTAAAGTCGGGCTGGATATTGATGGATGCGATGCACTTGAGGGGACAAGAGAAAGTATGTTGAAATGGATTTTAACTCCAGCCAACCCAATTGATTTTTAGTGCTGGAATTTTCAATATTTACTTACCTTTCCATTTTATTACTAATAGCAACGCACAACCCCTCATATTTGCAACTCTTCACACAAATTCCATCTGGAAAATTCCACATGAAAAACAAACCATGTCTAACAAAGATAAATATTGGCCTAAGCAAATAGTTTCGAACGTGGAAAAGATTTGCACATTTAATGGCAAATGATGTGCACAATGGATTCGAATTGTCCGTCAACAATTGAAGCAATTAATAGGACACCCCGAAATCAATTTGCCATATTGTCGGCGACATTTGAGTGTCTGTGAGTAATTCGTCAGAATCAGAAACGATGAAGGACAGCCAGCCAGAGAAATCAAAAATGGCCAAATCAGAAAGGAATTTCTTTTGTTTTTGGCACACGGCCCGAAGTGCTGCGATGTCAACTGCAACGTGACTTGGAACTCTTGCGGTTTTCCTTTGATTGGCAATTTTTCAAAATCGTCACCATCTCGCTGCTGCCGGACAAGCACGCCCCGGTTCAGCCAATCACTCTTCTACACTGAGAAAAAAATGGTGTTTTTTTTTTCAAAAAATAAATAAGTAAAAATGTACAAAATCTGGTTATTTTAAAATCAGGCTAGAATGAAAGCTAACTTTAATGTAGTGATCGTTGAATTTACGTATCCCTATGTGCTACAGCTTATTGTAAAGGTTCAGTTATAAGTGAAAATTTTTTTTAAATGTATCTTAATTTATTAAGGCTTAGTACTTATTGATAAGCCCATTTTATCAACAATAAATAATAATATATTTCTATCTATCTTTCCATTTTAATAGAAATTTTTAAACATGATTACATTAGCTTACAAAAAAATTACGACCTTCTGACAAGGATTAGAACATTGTAAAAACCCAAGATCCAAAATATAGAAGCACATTTTTGTCGTTAAAAATATCCATTAATACATTTTTAATGATGTTAAAAATCATTTTAAGAAATCAATGGTATGTTTTCGACTATAAGCAACGCCAAAATTGAAAATTCAAGGATATCTCAATAAAAACTTTTATCGAGTTTTGGAGTCAGTGTAATATTTCTCTCAGTGCACTCGCACAATCTGGCAATCGGACGGCGGCCCCGAGGAGGTTTTGGTTATTTATAATTCGAAGCGATTGATTGATGGAATCGCTGCAAAGTCGGTGACACTTCGCACTGAGGCAAAAATAAATAACCGAGGCGATGCTGGGCGAGGCATTGACAGCTGATTGCGAAAGTCCATTAAGGGACTCTGGACGAGGAAACTGGACGAGGTGCTGGCCACATGTACCGAAGACCAAATGGGCAACGGACGGAATGGGGAGTGGTGTGGATTGGCTGTGGGAGTGCTGCATCTGCATTGAGGTTTTGTGGCCTTGGCAGCGGCATCAAAAGTGCAGTCAATCAAGTGAACAAAATTGGATAATTTCCCCCAGAAAAAAGTAACGTTTCCGTTTGGTATTACGAGCCCAAAAGCCGCATCCCAGGGTCTCTCTCTCTCTCTCTATCTGTATATGTCTATCCATCTGTTCAGAGGCCGAAGTATTTTGGGTAATCCTTGCCAAATGATAGCCCACCAAGGTCTGTTGCGGACAGCCAGCTTAATAAAGAGTACCAAGATGCTACAATGCTAAATGGCCAAACAAATCAGATTCAATTTTCGCTTTTTTGATGGTTGGCTGTATTGAAAGAAATTAAATGTTCACCTGCCATTTTCCGGTTAACTGAATCGATCGTTTATAAAACTTTTCAACACATATTTTTGGGAATCCTCACCCTAATCAAGTTACAATGAATGAAATAAAGACTATTTAGCCTCTTCTGCATCTTTAGGAACTTTTTGTGAAATATAAAAATATCTTTTGCTATTTCCATCATTAAAGTTTGTTTCTTAGTTTCCCAGAGCTTTTCCTAGTGTATCAGGTGAACGTCAATATTTTGACACGACAAGATTTGTTTGATACATCGCCATACGTATCCCTATCCAGCTTCCCCATATCCTTCTTATACTATATCTACCGTATTTATCCACTTTTCGCGTCGCATGATGATCGGCAATAAATTGATGCCGGACACGAAGCAGAATCGCTGTTACAAAGTGGACTGAGTCAGCTAAAAGCAAAATCTTTGACTGATGTGCATGGGTAGATATATGCGTACCTTGAAAAATAAATCCCCTTTATTGTAATTTGTACAATACTGGTGAAAGAACCCAAAGTCCACCTTTAATTGCAATTAATGATTTATGAGCCTGGGATGCACAACAAATTTCCCGGCTAGCAAATCAGCCCGAAAAGTGGTCGGAAGCCCTAAAAGGAGGCCAAATAATTGCAGCTGAAGACATTTACACGCGCTTCTGACATTTACGACCATCCGACGGTGGAGTGCTCGACTTGTCTGTGACATGTGGAGCTGGACACTGGACACTGGACACTATACACTGGACAATGGCAGTTAATGGTCGTGATGCTGCTCCAGCTACACAGATAACAAACAACAACGGCCACAAAAAAGGCGAGGAAAATAAAACCAACTCACCAGCGCTACATAAATTTCAAAACTAGCCAGCACCGAGCTTTTGATGTGGCATGGGGACTCCAGCCCCTCATCTGCCACACACATTTCACGCAGTGACGACATGAATCCGCCAACATAAACACACTCAGCCCAAGACAAAACCAGGACATCATCCCGGCCACACGGACGCACTAGGGCACACACACAAAAAATATTAGAGGAGACTCATATACGAAGGAAAAAAACTGAAATACATAAACACCAAAAAGGACAACTAACCAAGTGGGGGCAGGCCTCTTGCTGAAAAAAAAATTCTGCAGATCTGCTAACTAGGCGGAAAGTACACACCCTTGGCTAAGATTTTGTAAGATACTACTTTGTATTTGTTTTTTTAAATTGTATTTTACTTTTAAAAATTATTTTAACATTTTTATAAGCATTTTTATTAAATTAGTTATTAATTTTAGATAAAAATAAATAAACATTATTATTTGTTAGGAAAAAGAGTCAAAATAATACACCTAAGAGGTGAAGCAAAAGTTTATAGCCAGATTATATTATTATTATTTATTATTATTATTATTATTTATTCATTGTAAAATACTTGACTATACTAAAATTCACATGCAAAATATTATCAAAAATCGTCCCAACAGATGAACATGTAGGAAGTGCGTGTAGGAACTGCAGTGGCATCAATGCAGTGGCAATAGTAACAGTAACAGCCAGTGGCACGCAGTATTCAGAAAGCACAGAAAAAAATTAAAATATTCTTAACAACATTTTTATAAAAATTTTGGAAAACTAAAAAAAAAATTTTGATATAAAAAAAATTTAGTTTTTTCATTTTGTGTGATTTTTTATTTAAGATTAATGTTTTTTTATTAATAAATATAAATAAATTTAAAAAAATTTATACATATATTAATTGTTATTTCAAAAATAAAAAAAAAAAGTATTTTTACAATGTATTTATCATTGTTAAAAGTTTTCGTTTTATCTTTTTGTGTGCTATAGTAGTTAGGATTGATGTTTTTATTTATAAATATAAATCAAAATACAAAAAAATGTTAAATTGTAAATTCTACTACTTGAGTTATTAACATTTATTTAAGGCAGTATTAAATAATATTTGAAAAAATATATTTTTTGTCTGAGCATAGAGAATGGGCGACAGTCATGATACTGTATTCAGAGCCTGCTTCAGACGGGGTTTACTGTGGACTGTAGGTGAAGGGGAAGGTGGTCATCCAGGATGGATGGTTGCAAGGGACAATCGGGGACCCGAGGACCCGAACCCGGTCCCGGACTCGTAGACCTGTGGACACTGTGTGGCCTGGCGTGCAGCCGTGGCCAAATTGGTTGATAGCTCGAAAAACAGTTTTTGCACAGCTCCGTCAAATTGCATTTGGTGTGACAGACCGCAAAATGCATCATCACCAACATGAGCGATGAGTGTTGTTGTTCTAGTTGTTGCCGCTTCGTTGTTGTTGATGTTTATATTTGCCAGCCAGGATGGGTTCCCCGTTTCCACAGCCCAGTCCCCAACTTCCTTCACCTCCAATCACCATCGCCACTCCACATTGTCCAGTAATTTACGAGCTTTTTTCGGCATGTCCCCAGGAATGGGAATGCAATGTGTTGCCTGCATTTCACTTTGGTCTGATGATGACGAGGGGGATATTATGAAGAGTTGTGGGGGGGAAGTCGGGATAGTGTTGTAAAAACATGGGTTAGGTCCGGGAACCACTAGGGGGAGGAGTGTGTGGGAGGTGGAGAGATCATGGCCGGGAAAGTGTTTTCGAGGTTAAACTTTTCAGGACACCATTTCCGGGGTTGTCTGTGAAGGAGATGGCCTACAGTGCGTAATATAGGATGGATTTCCTTTTTATAGGAAATATGTTTAAGAATCTTTTTTTCAAATAAATTATTGTTCATTGATTTAGAACTCATTTTAGTAGAAGTCAAATAATTCATTCCTTCAAATTGGGAACTAACATAAATTTTGAATCGGTGTTTCTCACTGCATTTTGTTAATATGGGTTCTGCCAAAGTAATTATAGTTCGAACTACAGTTGTGAAAGGAAAATTGCCAAAAAATGGAAAGCAAGGCGTTAGCATATCTCGAATGGTGAAATTGATCAAGCCCGTGAATGAACCAATACTATTGGAGTAAATGTTAGTTAAAGCACATAAAACAAAAGGCTTTTGTAATGCTGTTTAAATAATTTTTCAGAATACCTTTACAAATCTTATGTGGTGAACGTTTTAAGTTTAAAATAAAAAAGCATATGTTTTTAAAAATAGGTTTTTAAATGTTTTCTGGTTATTTTTAAGGAGTGTAACACAAAATATATCAAAAAGAAATGCAAGTAGTTCAGAATAAGGATTTCCTTAAAAACATAGATTGTTATATCCCGGAGTTCAGCTGATTTTGTCCCACTGTGCCCGTTTGGAGCCAACGAACAACTTCATTCAGTTTCAGTTCGCATTAATGCAGCGTGAATTAAGTGTCAAGGACATTTTTTGGTTTTGCTGCCAACGACGCAACATGTTTCAGTTCCTGGCTGCTTCTTCTTCTGTCCCGCGTCTGCATGTCCTGGTCCACCCCAGTGGGTGGTGTATGTACGTATGTTTGTCATGCATCCTGTGTCCTGTGCGTGTGTGCTGGTGCTTTGGGTGACCGAAAATGCGTTGCAACATTCAAGTAAGTGACGTAAATGCATCACGGACACAACACCCACACTCACGCACAGTGGGCGGACATTCGGACGGACGGAGTAAATCATCGTCATCATCATCATCATCGCCATCATTGGGGGCACCAAAGGACATTCACATCCACATCCTCGTCCACACAGGACACACTCGCACGCAGGCATCAGAGGCAGTTATGGCTGTCAAGATGAATGCCATATCATCGCCGCACCGAAAATGGTGTCAAAACGTCACCAACGGCGGTTCAGCCCTTCAGCAGTAAAACTGCAAACAGAAAACAGGACCTCCACTGTTGTTATCCGGATGAATTATGAGTTGTGACCGGCCGGAGGAGGAGCCGAAGCAGGAGGCTGGGGAGGAGCAGCTGACCCCCAGTTCCAAAGCCCTCCCACTGGATTCCAGGCAATCTGTCACTGGGTCCTGCCTCTGTGGGAAAAACTCCTTCCTTCCATTCGAAGTACGAGTAATTTATCCCACTCCACCCACACCGAATAACCGCAGAAAATTAAATGCTAAACGAAGACATTTACAATGCAGGGCAACTGGGGACAGGACTCCTCACAATGCAACTGAGATTGAGGTTAATGTTAACTAAACATAGCTGAGGTTAAGGGGTCTGGTGGTAGGAGGTCCTCACTAGTTATATGTAGGAGGTGTTACAAATTCTTTAAGATTATGTATACCTATTATTGTCATAAAAAGATTTAGTTTGTTCCTTTTTCTTTTTATACACCATTATACCATATTCGGATTTCCTTACATTAAAAAAGTGAAACATGGTTAAAGATTTATAACACTAGCTTGATTTTTAGCTGAGTAACTAGATGTATTTCATAAAGTCTTGGTAATCTTAAGAAAAAGAGGTCTATACCCTAACATTTTGTGAATATATATAGTACATATGTTTACGTTCCTATGACTACTTAAAACAAATCCAATCAGTTAGCGAAAATTAAGTCAGTGTCCTTATGACAATTGGTCAAATGACATTTTCACAACTTACGACGGCTTTATTTAATGATTCTTTTAATTCTTAAGTAAAAACCAATAAGTTAGTCGTAATTTATGCAAGTGTCATATCATCTAACTCATTACCATATGAGAACTAAAATTCTTGAAAATGGTAGTTCATCATACGAACCGTATACTGCCATATTACTTGCCATATTACTTGGGTCCACTCAAACTGACCCACTTTAAAGTATTACGTAGTTTAGCTCTAAAGAGTAGCTACTGTATCCCCAATAAAAAAGTCGTGATTTCTTTCCTATTTTGACAATCCAATTATACGTTAAGCAACCTGGCTGCTTGCCACAGAGGTAAAGTGCAACTTGCAACGACTTCGAGGGAAATGCGTGGGTTGTGCTAACTATGGCAGGTCTGTTGTGGCAGTAAGGCCCCCTGGGGTTAATTGTATTGTGGTCGCCTTGATCGCGGCTCGATTAAGTGATCAGCGTTGCCAGTTTCCACATGCCTGTACCCCACCTCCCTACATTGCCTTTTGATTGGCGCTTTTAAGGCACATTTAGATCAGGCCAGGGAAAGATATTCGTGATTTATGAATACAATGGCTATAAATCAGGAAAGGGAAGGAGATCTTTATGCCAGCGAACCGTGAAGTGGCGTCGTTTACACTTGGCAGCAAGTGTCAGGCGGCATTAGAAGACGAAAGTCGGAGAGTCTGCGAAATCGAAAGGTAATTCGAGCCCACTAAACACTGATCGCCGGGCTACCAAAATTTCGGTAGCACATAAATTCCATGTCGCTAATCGGAAATTAATAAATGTCAGCGGTTCGAAGGGGACTCCCCTCAGACCCCAGCTTCCGCGCTTCGTTTTGAACCTCTTTCTCCGCTTTTTTTTTGGATGTCTGTTAATTGGTATTATTTTCCCTTTGTTTTTGCATTTTCTTAGGTCCTCTACTTTGCAGAGTCTTAACTCTTTGATTGGGTGTCGTCTGCGTTCAGTTTGGCGTGAAATGTCCGAGGGAATTACTTGAGCCGTTGTCACAATTGATGAACGAGCAGTAAATTGTGGCATGTGGTTGTGGCTTTCGGCCGTTGGATCGAGTTTCAGCTGAAGGATTTTGGCCTCCAAAATGCTAATGACACATTGGGATAACATCTAAGAGAAGACGAAGTGGACTTTAAAATACTTTAAGGGAACAGATTAAAATAGCCTTAGATTTAACCTTCAATATCCAGGAACTGAAATTTAAATAGTTTACTAAAGCTTTTTAAATAAAATCAATTTATACAATTTAAGCAAAAAAAGCATTGTATGCATATGTTAATGATAAAAATATGTATCTTAGTTTTAGTTTTGTATACTTCACTATAATCTATTATAAGTAAATACAATGCCATTTTACTTTATATGTATTTCAAAATTCACTATAAATATCATCAAAATAAATTAAAAGTATTATGTAATTAAAAAAACAGTTTTTAATCAATTTCAATGTGGAAGGAAATAAATAAGTAAAGAATTTCTCGGGGACCTTTAAAAACATTAAGGGAAAATATTATTAAAATCTTATATTTTACCTGCATCATCCAACAAGTTTTATTTTAATATCTAGAATGGAATTCCATAAAAACATCAGACTTATAAAATTTGATCTTAAGCCCACAAAATTATTTGAACTTTAAGATAATAGACTAATATGATGTAAATTTGTGTGGTAATACGTATGCAAGTTTTTGGTTTTGTAAGCTTTACTATAACCTTTTACAACTAAATGAATTAAAATTTTACTTTGCATATATGTATATCCAAACTCCAAATAGCTTTAAAATAAAAGTAAGTCAGAGCTACACGGCTTAAATAAACACTTTATAATAACGTCTCAGTATAATGTAAAATTTAATTTCTAAGCACAAGGGACTAAAGCAAACTCCCCTTGAAACTCTTTAACAACCCCATAAAGCACAAAATAAATAAGGAATTTCTGGGGACTTTAAAGAAATAAAGGGGGGAAATCGGGCATTACAGGCCAAATCGATTATTGATTTCTTTTTGGCCGTTTGCCGGAGCAGCCTAGTTTGCTGGAAAAGTGTGGAGAAAAAAAGAGCCGAGAGTAAAAGCCACGCAAAACAAACACAGCGAAACAAGGGAAAAGTGGAAAAGGGGGGAAAATGGGGAAAAGGAAAGCGAATGCCGACCGGCGAGCGCCAATGAAGGGCGAAATTGGTTTGGTTTTTGCATGTGAATTTCATACGAAAATCAACAAGTTGCCATTGGGTTCGATGAATGGAAAAGGGGAAGTGGGTGGGTTTGGTTGGGGGTACTTTGGGTCTGGGGTTGGGGAACTTGAACTCTGGGCCAGGGCAAAAGAAAAAGCTCCAGCAGACGGCAGGCAGACGCTCGACTTGCTGCCAAGGCCCACACGCACGCACACTTTGGCCAAAACCACCTCCTTTTCCAGCTGTGTGTGTGTGTGTTCTGGGAAAAACGTGAAAAAATCGCTATTCGGAGGTTTTTGTGCCTCGCAAGGAAATTCAACTCCAAACCGAAACCAAACTGCTGGAAAAAACAATTTTCCTTCAACTTTTTTTTGCCGCTCCTCCTTGGTTTTTGTTGCTTTTTGTCTCCTGCCGAAAGGGGGGCGTTGGGCGGTGGCTGGTGGTTCGTGGCCTTTGCCACACGGCAGACTATTGCCATATAATTCCTTGATTCTGCTGCGGCCTTGTCCTAGTCCCACATTTCTGTCTGGCACAATCGAAGGACCCTCCCATTGTGAATGTATGTTTGTGTGCCTCAGCTTGTAGGCATTTTCCGTTTCCGAATATTTTCCCAAGCAACAAGCGGCACTCCGCTGAGCGATTCGTTTTCCCACCTCCTCGCTGAAGGAGACGCAAATTGTTTGCCTCTCAACGTGAATTACGACGCCCGATTCGTCATCAATCAATCAAAACGCATCCCATTCCATCGTGATCCAAGTGCTCATACGCCCTGTGGCCCCGACATCGGCGGCACTTATCGTCATCAACATCGTCGTTGGTAACAGAGTTGGATTCTCCTCCCCTCAATCTTGGGTATTCCATCAGAAGGGATCCCACTTTCCTTTCAGAGCTGCTGCTTTGCGGTTTAATCAATTGATCTTGAGCAATAAAGTAGATAGCACTCCCTTGCGTTAGGAACTCCATGTCATTTTGCTGTCCCCATTCGGCTTAAGTGGTAATTGAATAAATAAAGAAATACTATAAACTATGTTTTTATACCTTTTATTTGCGCCAGGTCATTTGTATTTTGTATTTGGATCGTACAACTAGTTTGTAGATCAAGTATGAACTAAAGCGGAACGGATCTTCGTTGGAACTTCAGTTAATCGATAGTAAAGGTATGTGTATATCGTTTGTTTGTTAAGACGGCGTGTGTGTATTCACACAAGTGGGTAAATCCGGAACAGCCATTCGGAACTAGTCATCGTCGTCCGACTGGCCGTTGTCCAACTCGCTGCTCATCTCCGGCTCGGCGTCCTCCTCCTGGTTGAGGCTGCCGGTCGATTCGGTGCTGGTCGATTCGGTTTCCTCTTCGTCGTCGCTGGTTGAGGTGCTCACGATGCCGTAAGCAATATTGTCGGCGGAGCAACTGACTTCGCCAGAGCCCAGTCCCCCGGAGGAGGAGGCCAGATCACCGTTGTCATTGCCGTTCTCGCTGCCATTGTGCCAGGATAGGCGCTCCACGTAGAACTTGATGACCGTCTGGGGGCAATGGATTTTGGCCAGCGTGGCGGGCACCATGTCCGCGCGATCGCAGCCCTTCCACTTCATCAGGAACATGAGTTGGCCGGACGCATCGGTGGCGCCCAGGATCTTCGATGGCTCCAGACCGCGCTCAAAGCCAGTCAGATTCTGGCGCTCCCTGGGGACGGGAATGAAGTCGGTGGTGGAGGAGTCGGCATCGCACACCGTGACCTCCTCCTTGCTGTTCTTCAGCGACTCCTCGAAGTTGGCTATCAGGTTCGGGCAGTCGAGTTGGTCCACCGGCTCCCACGTGTTCTCGCTGCGCGGATATCCCTTCCACTTCAGGTAGTACTCCGTGCGTCCGTTCACCACCCGCTTATCCTCGACACGTTCCACTGAGTTCTCGTCCATTGTTTTTCGGTTATTTGTCGTTAATTTCCCTTTTTTTTTGTTATTTTGTCAGCGTCCCAACAAAATTAAGTCAAACGAGTTCAGGCCTTGGAAGAAGAAGAGCTAGAGATGCGTAACTCCGATTGCTAACTATCGATAACTGAACTAAGCGCTGTCATCTCGAAAATTATAAAAGCTACAAATATCTGATTGGGCTATGCAGAATTTAGAGATTACTGTTTAAACAAAGTACCACACCCCACAAACAAGGAAATTTCACTGGAAAATCATGAAACGCGAAAAAATTTATGAAGCCGAAGAACTATATTAAAATAGTATACAATGCATAATATAGTACGATACCAGGTGTTGGTCGCAGCGTACTACATCTCTGATCTTCCTCAAAATCCTTTATGATCATAGAAATATTCTACTAGTATTTATTTATTATACCCGTTACTCGTGAAGTATTTTAAGCAATTCTTTATTTTTAATTATGTTTCAAATTTTTTTAAAGTTTATTATTACTGTTATTGCGACCATCGCCACTTTATCTTGGCTTATTTCTCTGAAATCTATATAAATAAATAATGAATAATCTATATTATATATAGATATAACTTATATAGGGTTCCATATGGGACGCGAACTTTATAAAAGTACTGTTATTATCCTGAAAAGACAAATATATCCACATAACACCAAAGGGTTACATTCTTTTCTCACGCTTCTCGAGTTAATTTCAACCTAATCTGCATTTATTTCTGGCATTCCAGCCATCACCCCCGATAATACTCAATTACAACTGGGTAGACAGCTTACAGGGACCGCCTTGTGAATTATGACACTTCAATTTTATTAATTGCCAATAAATCAGGGGCCATAGGGTATCTAAAAATGAAGAAATCGTTGCCGACACGATACCATGGGACTGAGAACAAAAGCCACCGACAATCATTCAGCTTGCAAATTGGCCAGCATTGAAACAGACAGGCTAAAGCTGCAAGCGAATTGGAACAAGGCTCAATGCCCGTCCTGACAGATCTTCCATCAAACGTGCTCTCACGTCAAACGTCAAATGGAGGAGGCCTTGGTCCAGACGGACATGGACGGATAGATGGACGGATGACGGGGCGATATGGATGGGGATCTAGATGGGTGTATGTGCATGTGGATGGATGGATGGGAGGTTGGGTTAGGGGCGTCGGGGAAAAGTGTTGTGAGTTATGACGGGGACGTGCGCAAGTTGATCCATCAAACTGTTCAAATCCGATGCCAGTGCACTCGATTTCATGCATTGAACGATGACTGCGACGAGGACGCCGACGTCACCGGTCATGACGGATGGCTGTGACTGTGGCCGACACGGCATCGGATTCCGATTCGGGTTCGGAATGACGGACAAGGAGACTCGGGGACGGCCAAGGAGACCTTGGCCATGTCCAACTCTAGACATGACGAATGTCTCACGCTGCGGATAATTTGATTTGTCGATGCAAACGCAAATCCACCATCAAGGCGCATAAATAATATTTATATACATTTTTTTCCTCGCAAATGTGGCAGGCAACAGTGCGGCTCTATCATGGTGGGAAATCGAACATTGGGGCCACTTGCAAGGACTTAGGCGGAGGCCATGGGAACTTTTTTTGAGGATCCCATGGTTGTGCCATTAAAGACAAGCTATTTAAGTAGGAGGATAATTTATTGTGAAAATTTCCAACGGACTTCATGTTTAACTATACTTGTATTAAATGTAACAATAAGGAGAAAAATTTTATTGTAAAAGTTAGACTCAAAGGGGTTTACGTTTTTTGTTATACTATGAAATATTAAGGAAAAGTCATTCTAGAAGCAGGATACAAAATGTTGTAGGCTTAAGACCGCTTATTTGGTAAGCTTTATAGCTTACATTTTGTTATAATAACGATTTTAAAATAGATAAACTTGTTATATTTAAATACCAAACTGATTTCTTATTATATTAGATATTAATATAAACCTTTTTTAAAAAAATATTAAAGAACTGCCTCGTTTTGTGTTTGCTTATAAGCACTTTTTTGTATACAAACTACGAAGATAAATAATTTTTTATTTATTATTTTAATTAAAATTTGAAACTATCCTTTTATTTATTAAGCTATTTAAAAAGGGAACTACTGAATTAATATTATTATTACTTACTTAAGTTTGTATTTTGACGGTTTTATTTTAGCAGATAAGGGATGAGGATATATTAATTGAATATTTGAAAAAAATTTACTATAAAATTGGTCATGCCATAGACCCTACGTTTTTTTATACTAGTAAAAACTTGTTGCCCTATTATTTTATTGGTCTGAAAACATTAAAAAGTTAGTTTTCTGGTAAATAAATATTTATATAAAAAATGCAGGTCCAGTAAAAAAACATCGATTCTCATAGGACTTCAAGCCTATTAATCCGGTTGCTATTTATTCGATCTGTCAAAGGAGTTCGAGTGGAAGGAGACGTCAAAAACGAACTAGCGCAAAGGATGCGAACGCAGAGCTTCGAAGTGAAGCTTTTCCTTAATTTTGACAAGACGTAAAGTCTATTAAGAAAGTCAATCAATGTCTCTCAGGCGAGTTGACTTCGACTTGCACTTCAAGTTGGACTGCGACTGGGATTGGGAATGGGAGTGGAGACCCGTAGACTGGAGGACTCCGAGTGCCGGATTCAGGGAGGATGAGGACTTCGCAAGGAAAGTTCTGAAGTGACAGGCAGCTGGACGGGGGGCGTGGCAGGGGCAGTGGGCGGTGGGCGGAGGGGGGAGGAGTGGAAGTGACGTGTGGGTGAAGACGTCGGCCACTTGACTGACAGTTGGACGCGGATGTGAACGTGCGATTGTTGCAAGGAGCCAGGACTCCTTGATTGAAAGGACGAATTCAATGTGTGCGTGTGCCCACCCACACACACCCGCACACACCATACAAATTATGAGAAAAAATTGAATCCACTTCGCTGGGAGTCGGAAGGAGCAGAAGCAGAAGTTGGTTGTAAAAAGTTGACAAAATGGATTTCAAGCGGGGTTTTCGCCCGGGGTGCAGCGGGGTGAGAGGTCATTGGAGCTGACAAGAACCCGAGGGCTGCCGCCCCCACCTCCTGATGACGTCCGACAGGTAAAAGTTTTCCTCTTTTTTTTCCCCGGCTACATCAATTTGTAAAAGTGTTTTTCATCAAACAGGAATTAATTAAGATGCGCCACCGACGTCCCCAAAGTTTCCCAACGAAAAAAAAAACAGAAGCCTGTGAATGAAATCAGAAGTCCCACCCTCAATGCTTAACGTTCAGTGCTCAATCCAATGTTCAATCCCATCCAATTCCGATGCCAATAATAATTGAAAATCATCACTCGAGATTTTGCTAATTATGTGGAATTATCATCTCAATTATTTATTTTTCGATTTCGATTTCCATGCATTTTTCCCCCATCCTTCCACGGTGCTCAGCCGTATTGATGTGGCCGACTCTAATTACTTTTTTCCTCAGGTGCGATTATAATCAAAGCTTTTGAGGATTTGCGCCATCAAAGTCCCTTCGAACTTCTCAATTAAACGAATGCATAAATCATTGGACCTGGCACGTCTGCAGATAATTCCCAAATGTACCCCGACCCCCAAAAGCCAATGGGCATTAGAGTGCGAAAATGTATATATACATATATATACGATAGCTCACACACAGGACACTCATAAATCTGGGGAAATGTTGCTAATTAAAACAAGGGAGAACGCTATAGTCGAGTACCTCGACTATCAGATACCCGTTACTCAGCTAAATGGAGATATGCAAGCAGCAAAGCGAGATTAAAATGCGCCACCTACCGGCGGTATACAGATTTAAGCGTTATGGGCGTTAGAGTGGGCGTGGCAAATTTTTTTTTGGATCAATCGATAGGTATTGACGAGACCAATACATTTCAGTTAAAATTTTTTATCTAGCATGAAAATTGTGGGCGTCACAGGGTTTTGCGGTTTGTGGGCGTTAAAGTGGGCGTGGCAAATTTTTTTTTGGATCAATCGATAGGTATTGACGAGACCAATACATTTCAGTTAAAATTTTTTATCTAGCATGAAAATTGTGGGCGTCACAGGGTTTTGCGGTTTGTGGGCGTTAAAGTGGGCGTGGCAAATTTTTTTTGGGTCAATCGATAGGTATTGATGAGAACATTACATTTCAGTTAAAATTTTCTATCTAGCATCAAAACTGTAGGAGCCACAGTTTTGGGCGGTTTGTGGGCGTTAGAGTGGGCGTGGCAGTCTACTGAAACAAACTTGCGCTGCGTAGGAAGCTCAGGAATCTGCACGCCAAATCTCAATAGCCTAGCTCCCATAGTTTCCGAGATCTCAGCGTTCATCCGGACAGACGGACAGACGGACAGACGGACAGACGGACAGACGGACATGGCTAGATCGACTCGGCTAGTGATCCTGATCAAGAATATATATACTTTATGGGGTCGGAAACGCTTCCTTCTGCCTGTTACATACTTTCCGACGAATCTAGTATACCCTTTTACTCTACGAGTAACGGGTATAAAAATACGCATATTCCATCATCATTCAGCTCTCCTGGACTTTGGCTCGGCCCTGATAAGACCCAACTGAGATTTATGCCCTCATAATCCATAAATATGCTTTTACCCATCGCATCTATATGCCGGGCTCCCGACTATGCGATATCCTCACATATATATACGTACATCTTCATAAATTTGCTCGCCAGCGTCGGTCTTGTCATTCCATGACGCATTAATTAATAGCCACATCAACAACTTACCAACAAACATAAGATGGTGAATTCCTCCTCGTTCTCCCCGCAAAACGAATCCTCGAATGACGAGTCCTTGGGGGTATCCTGTTGGCATTCACGCCTCGCAACCTGTCAATTGCTTTCACATCGAAAGGCGTTCGTGAACTTGCAGTTATGTGTTGACTTTCTCAGGTGGAGGTCGGGCTTTAATTGTAAGAAAGTGATTAAGGATCAATGCCTCAATGTTTTAAATAAAATGGTATACTGTTAAGGAGGATTTAGTAAAAGTAAATATCCCTATATTGAATTCAAACTTTCATATTTAAATTGATTATTCAACATGTAATACATATTTAATTAAAATATATTATACTTAAGGTATGTTTTATGGTAAAATCGTTGTTTAAATCCTTAATTTAACTACCTATAAATTATAAAATTGTATATTACTATTTTTAAAATTAGTGAAAATCCCCGATGAATGTGTACTTAAAAGACTTACTTCGTTTAATAAACCTGTATGTCTTAAGTATTTCTTAATAAATTTCTTTTTAAGTATCCTATTTCACCATCAAATTAATTAAGAATTTCAAGTGTAAGAAAAACGCACCAAATCAAGCAGCACACAGTAATTATCCACAGGAAATAAATAACAAATATACAAATGATAAATAATAAATAATAATTTTGGCTAATACATCAGAGGACTGGACTGCTAATTGGAATTGATTAGACTCGCAGAGCTCACGAAACCGGGCCCAGAAATCCGTACCCCTGCCTTTTTGCCAATGCACGTCTACGAAATTTATCTGCATCTAAGGCATATGTGCCATAGCCCCGAAAACTTTTGCGGTTATATGGTATAGTTTGGCGAGGGCGTTAATAACAAATGTGCTTAATATTTGTGATCGATGGAAAGTGCTTTGTTTTATTTCCATCGTGGGGCGATGAGAGCAGTTGGGGGCTATTTATTAGACCTCCGCCCCTGGATCTGCTGCTCCCTAATAAGCAATATTGCATGGAGAGGCGTTGCACTAATCACTTCATTAGCAAAAGCAGGAGCCGAGGCCCTGTTCAGACGTACATATTTATTTAACCTGCACAAATCACAAATTCATCCATCATCCTTTATGCCAGCCAGGACCCTCTGTTTCCCAGTTCCTGTGTGACTGACAGGCTGGCTGCCCCGGGCCTCGGGCCTTCCCAAATGTTCTTCCGTCTTCATCATCATCGTCATCGTCGACGTCGTCGTCGTCGTCTTTGACTGACATTTGACTTCGAGGCTGACGAGTACGGCGACGATGAAAGCGACAAGTTCATTGTCCTTGCCCTAAGTCGACTGGAAACTCCTTGTAATAAATCCGCCCTTCTGCTGAGCACACAGCCCCCTCTACTTCTATATTTTTTTTGGGGGGAAGCTTGGCGAAGGACGCACTTTGTTCGCAATTTGTTTTGTTTGCGTATTTTGAAACCGCAAACGCACCCTGCTATTGCCCCTTCAAATCGTCTGGAGACCCAGACCCTCGATCTGGGGGTTCCCCGTTCCAGCGTTTGTGTGTGAGCTTGCATTCCTTTATTTCTGTTCGGTGCTGGAAAAATGTGTGTCGTGCTCAGGGACACTCTCAATTTGGGTTACAACTTAAAGCTGTGCTGCCTGTTTAATACGAGATTCAATAGTGGATTGCACATAAAGTAGATAAGGTTAGTGTTTCTTTAGCAGGAAGCATGATAGTTAAAACTATCGGTTTTTAATCGATTTTTATCACTTTTCTTATAAATCATTAAGTAACTTAAAAGCAACATTTATATAAATGTCAGAATATAACTGGACCTTTCTGAACGAAAATTTAAAATCTGTGTGACTTTATGTACACATCAAAGAACCTATACTGTTTTGGGATAAAAGAATAAAAGGTTTAAATAACTGTGACTTGATATATATATAGTCTGAAATATAAGTATCCTAAAAAGAAGTAAGCTGGAAAAACGTTTTGATAAATAATTTTGCAATTGCAAAACACAGTCTCAAAATTTTTTTGGTATTATTTTTCATAAAAACATAAACATTCTTCCATAAAATGAAATTTGATGGTCAGTTTTGTTAGGTACTCCAGAAAACGGTACATTATCTTAAAATATAAGATAATATTAAGGTTTAAATCAACAAAAAATAATAACTTTTTGGGTTTTTATATTTTTGTTTTATCTCTGGAAAAACTAAAAAAATTGTTCCAAACAAAGAAAATGGATCCGTTTATATTTTTAGGTAGGTGTTCTTGAAATTAAAAGAGCCACCAAGAGAGTTTTAAGTTATTATTCATGGGTTTCAAGCAACTATAACGTAATAACTTAATCAGAATTCTTAAGTTTAGAGGAAATACTAGTGGTCATTTAACCTTATCCGAACTTAAAGCATCCGAGTTCAATCTGTTGCTCGGTACGTGCTATGCAGGCCCTGCTAAGTTGATATGCAAACCGACAATGAATCAATTGCCGGCTAAGACCGGACACATCGCACGCACATGAGAGTGGGGATCTGGGATCCGGGATCTGATGGAGCGGGGTGCCAAAGCGCATTCCGACTCATAATTAGCTGTTCATGTGTCACGCAGCAGCAGCTGAGACGACGGAAATGGGTGGGCGGTATCTGGATGGGCTGGATTGGGATGGGTTGGATGGGCCAAGGTCCTTTTAGGGGGCCCAAAACTGAGAATGTGAGATTCGGCGTCAACAGCCAATTTGGGGCATTAGCGAAAACCGTTGGGCAATTACTGTCAGAATGCGTCGTCGCCTTGGGGTTTTGGATTTGGGTTTTGGACTGGGGCTGCACCGAGGATTACCCTACCGAAATTGGCTAATCAAAACGCTCAGAGGGCATGGGCAATGGAAAAGCAATTGTCTGTTGATTAGAATGGGGAAATGGCCGGGCTCCAAAAGAGACTCTCAAGTGCCAACTTAATAAGTGTCCTTATCATTTATAATGTGGACCGCCTTATCATACTTTGTTGAAAACCTGTATTGGATTATGTATAGGAATAAGCAATTTTCGAAATTTAGCTGATGTTAGAGGCATTCAAAACTATTTTAATAAAAGGTTTGGAATATTTATTTGGATTTGGAATACACTTGATTTTTCAGATTTTACAGACTCTTATAATTGTATTTCAAATATTCTACTCTATATTCTATATATGTATGTAAGTTCTTTAAAAACTGTATTTTCTGTACCCTATACATCTTTCCCCTCACCATAAAAGTTAATTTACTGGTCCTCTAATTACGCTAAAAGACCACTTTTGATGGCGTGTAAAAGTCCCTTTGTTTTGCCCCCCGAAAACTTGAGCCGAATTAATCAGCGGCCAAACATTCGACATTGTTATCGCGACGTCATCGGCAGGAGTGGCAGCCCCCGCCTTCGCTGCCCACAACAATGACTCCAAAAACCCATCCAGGAGCCCAACAACAAAGCGAAGGACCCACGCCAAGATATCGAGGGGCTGGGGGGTGATGAGATCGGGGATACTACTTCTCCATATCTGTCGTCTGCCTTTGATGTGCGCCTTTGACAAGTGAGTTGACAATGTCAACGTCATCAGTTGACAGCCTTATTATGGCATTATGCGACCACATATATAGGATATACTTGTGCCATGCGATTGCACGTGAGTGTGTGTTTGTCGGTGGTATTTGCTGGAGACAACCCTCGGCTTTTGAGCCCGATAAAGATTTCGTTTTGTTCTCCGTGAGATGGCCAAAGGCAACCCAAAGCGATGAAGCGAAAACATGACCAAGGGGCGAGATTTGGATTTAAATTTCGATTAGTGGGCAGTTTGGTGTGAATAGACAAATTTATAAATCCAATGCAAAGCCAGGAAAATTCAAATCAAGAAATAAACGAGGTGTTATAAAACTAAACCAATACTTTATAAGAGATATTTAAACTGTTTTTTACTTATGTTTATTTCAGGAACATATAAAATTCTTATAAATTTAAAACCAGGTTAAATTAAAATTTTAAATACATTTAGGCACCAACTAAACTACAAGACTTATAATTTATTTTTATAATTTTAGTTTTATATACTAGCTTTAAGTTAATAAAATAAATTCAAAATTATTCTTATGATTGTTATACAGTTTAACGTGAAAGATACAAATTTGAAAAATGAATTGAATAGTAAATTAAGAAACATTAATATTCTTAAAAAAATGTTAATCAACTTCCAAAAATATATAAAATAGATAAAAAATTAAAATTGTAAGTTGTAATTTTAATATTATGTTATTACTTAATATTCTATATTATTTAACTTACCCCAGAGTAAGGGCCACCCCGAATTAAGCTCTTGTCCTTCATCTGCCGCAGACCCTGTGATTGACAGCTGAATCAAATATTTGGGACGGGCCCGTCCAGAACACTCCGCACACACATGAAACTAATTACATGACTCGAGAATTATGAATGATTTTCTCCTCTTGCGGTTGCGGCGCAAATAGATGTGGAGCCATCACATTGTTATTCAAATGCTGGCCAGATGAAATGCGTCATTTCATATTTCATTTCCGATGACAATAAAAATTCCGCACACACATTTGCTTGAGGATTGACCAGGTCCCAAATGCGTATCCCTCATCAACACTGCGGTCTGTCTGTCAGCGACCATTGAGGCTTCAAGTGTAAGACATGTCATGTCCACTCCAATGTCCATTTTCGATCGGGCCTGGTTTGGGAGATATGTATGTACGATTCGTCTGGCTTTTGGGCCCCGAGCTGAACACACTCGTCCGTCACATCAAAAGCATCAAAAGTTTTGTCATGTCGATTCGATTGCGGATCTGGCCGTGCCACAGAAAGTTTTTGCACCTGCCGTCAATACAAAAACGTTGACATATTAATCCTTAATAGAAATTTCATCAGCAGCGATAACAATGGCCGAGCAATCGAAGGGTATGACAATGACAGGAGTCTGGAACCGGAATCGATGGACGGGCGAATGCGTGATGGAAGGGCATTGAAGTGGATTTATACACGAAGTAAAAAAGGAGTGGGAAATTGTCGAATGTGGGTTTCTGGACTTGACCCCTGAGAAGCTTTCGTTTTTTTTTAAGATTTTAAAGTCCAAAAGCCTTATTACAATAATGAACATACTTAGATGAATGGTATCTTAAACGATATACAAGAATACATGAGATTTACTGAGATGTTTGTATTCTAGGGGGAAAAAATGGGGTCACTTTCGATTTAAAAAAAAACCATGGGAACACGCAAAAACAAATCCTTAATAATCCCAAAAATATAGCCCACCCTACGGCTTTGATTTAAATAATATTTAAGCAGCATTACACAATGACAAAGCTAAAGTACCTTATGATTTGAAATATATAAGTTAATTTGAATAGAGTGACCAAGCATTCAAAAGAATCCTTGGATAAAGCATTAATAATTAATCGAAATATGATATTACCTCTTACTATTTCTTACATAATATCAAAGAATATTTTTAAGCCAGCTTTAAAAAATATGTTTATATAGCTAAAACCTTTTTTATTTTTTCGGTAAATATATATTAAAACTCAAACTGGTTTTTTTCTTAAATGAATTGGAGCAGCCTACAAACCGCATTTTCATAGGAAGCTTATTTACGTTGACCCACTTAATCGCGTGTCCCATAAAACCGTTTTCTCATATATTTTTTCTAATTTTAAAAACGCTCTTCTCTATCGCGATATATTGATACTAACCCACATAAAATTTCAATAGCCCCGTTCGCTGAATTGGTTTCCTTTACCGTTCATCAAACAAAATAGATCGCCCCATAAAGCGAGCAAACAAAGCGCCGCAAGCCAAAAAACGAAAAAGTAAAAATGCGACTGCACATTTAATGAACTCTGTGAACGGTGTCGACTGCAATGCATATGTGCATATGCGTTTGGGATCGGTAGTCCGTAGACCTGTGGGGTCACGGGTCTCAGAGGTCCATCCGCCGAACCCAAAACCCCATACCGAACCCAAACCCCAACCCGAACACGAACCCTCCGGACTCATTTGTCGCACCGCTCGAAGTGCGATTGACAAACTGTCAGGGAATGCATTCTGCTGGTCTCGCTGTGGCCTGACCCCCGGCTATACTCCTGGATTCCTCGGATCCCGAACTCCGGGATGTGGATGCATTGCAGCTGGACGAAAGAGGAAAAAATGGAAAATTAATTGAACAATTTAAAGGCATTTTTTGTGTTGCCTTCGGTGGAGGCAGGCCGTTAGGCTAGTGGACATCGCCTGTCAGTGTCAAAAAGGACATGACCGAACATTTGGCGGCGAATGAGTAAGTGAATGAGTGAGAGATTGTTTTATTGATTTTGCATAATAAAAATGTCACACACACGCAGGCGATACGTGACCGTATACGTATATGTACATATATGTATGTGCTCCTGTGTGAGTCGACAATACAGCAACAATAAATTAATTAAGCCGATAGAGACAGTTTAATGTCATTTAATAAAATATTGACGTGTCACTGACGCTGACGATGACACAACGCACATACTATACATATATATAGTCGGTCGGAAAAGCCCGTAATCTATGGGGACGCCATTTTGTTTTTCCTTTTTCCGACACTGATGTCTGATGGGTGTTAAAATCAATTGACGAAATCAATTGGAAACGGCGGTCAGTCGGCGAAAAGGGCGGATGCTGATTGATTGACGGGCGACATATTGGCAACCGTTAGTCCCAAGATTGATGGCCCCTAATGAAGGGTTTAAGCATAGTATATCTGCATATATATATATATATGCATACCTATAAAACCCGGTTAGCTGCATTTGAAATGCATCAAAGTGCCACTACACAAACGCAGACAAATTCGCATAATGAAATGTTAATTTTGACACGTCATTAATATATTTTGTCTGCCCTCGAACCAGCAATCAACCCAACCAAACCAACCCAGCCAACCCAATCCACCGGCCATCCACCATGGCCAAAACAACCTCAACGTTTTGGCCAGGCTCAATTGACGTGCAGCGATGTCGTAATTAGTTTTGACGTTTCTCGTTGCACAAATTAATTTATTTGACATGCCCGACGCGACGGTCATCGGCAATTGACATTCGACAATCGACAATCGCCGACCACTACAGGCCACTTTACTATATAGATATAGTGTATGGTATAGTGGTAAAGTGCCATATCCGTGGCCACATAGTCGCATGTCTCTCATGGTTTTTCAAATGTCACATTTATTGGATGAGCCAAAAACCCACGAAATTATATACATACTCGTTTAGTGGGGCGTGGGGGAGTGCATATTGCATTGGATTAATCATTAATGGCAATCAATCCCAAAAATTGATAGTTGCCAATTGAAATGAATAACAGCAGACCGCCAGGGAGAACTCAATTCAATTAGGATTATAAAGGCAAGCAGATAATAAATTTATCACGCCAAGGATTATTTAATTTCATTTAAGTAAGTTGCCTTTAAGGTGATGGGTTGTGTATTGAGTATTTCATATCAGAGCGAGTTATTTACAGCACTTCTTACAATGGTGGTGAAAAGTATGCAACAATATGATTTAGGTCAGAAAGTCAGGTGTATTCCTTTCCTAAGGTTACGTCTTTTTGCATACTTATACACACCTTTAACAAGGATTAATGTCCTAGGGAAAGATAGTAATGAAAAGGCTGATTAAAAGTAACTTTGCTTTGATTTTCAATATTCTTATACATTCCAAAAATTGTTTAAATCGGACTATCCATTAATTTAAAATAATTTAAATACTTTTTTTAACAAAATAATACTGAAATATAGTATCGGTAAAGAATGTGTTTTAAATAGAGGATTAGTGGTATTAATGGTATATAAACTAAATAAAAATTTTACTGTGAAGTTCTGTAAGGCGTATTTGTTAGTACAAAGTGTGATTACAGAGGTTGTCCACTGTGCACAGCGTCTCTGATCTGTCTCAAAATCCTTTATGATCATACAAATATTGTACTAGTAGAAGGCAGCGTTTCCGACCCCAAGAAGTATATTTATTCTTGATAGGATTACTAGCCGAGTCGATCTTGCCAAGTTTGTCCGTCCGTCTTTCCGTATGAACGCTGGGATCTGGGAAATTATAAAAGCTAGAGATTTGGGATTAAGCATACAGATTCTTGGCTTATTAAGCGGCGCTGATTTTCTTTCAATAAAAATTGATATTGATTGTATTAGTCAATTCCAAATAAGTTCAGAGAATAGTACCAATCGTATTGTTATTTTAATACTTATGACTTACAAAGAAAAACGGTAGAACCATTACCCTCCCATTCAGTGTTTGTCAATTTCTAAGATGTTCAGAGCTTAAACATTTTCCAGTGATTTACTAATGCAGGATAATGAAGTGCTAGTTTCCACGCCTTTTCCAACCCCGATCTATCTTCTCCATCAATGGTCAGTGCACTTTGTACCCAGCCTTTCCCCTGCTTTTCAACTCTGAACTGCCTTACACTTTTCCCGGCTCCTGCCCCATTTTGCTCGCTTTGGAGCCATCAGTTGACACTTTGCATCTTGTGCAATCACCAAATATTGTCGGAGAATGTCAACGTCGTCGCCGTCGTCAGCATCAACTTTGTATCGAAGTTTGCACACAATCAGTAAAATATTTTGGCCAACCCTTCGGGGGACGACCTCGTTTCGTTCGTCTTTGTCCTGCTCTGCCCCTCGAACCTCGAACCCCGAACCCTGAACCCTGGCCTCTGCTGAGCTCTCCAGTGTTTTTCTTTTGCCATGCACATTTTCCGTTTTCCTCATCCTTTTTTTTAATCTTTGGCTCTAGCTTCTGGTATTCTTTCTTAGCCGGTGCCATTCCATTGCGCTCCCTGAGCTGAGGGCAAACTTTTTTGGCGTTTCATCTGCAGCACATCAATTTTTGTTGCTGACGAGCAAAAGTTGCAATGGCCAGGGCAGGGCAGCCACCCACTGAAAGACCCCTAAAATACCCCCTGAAACACCCCCTGAAACGCCACCCACTCGGCACCTAATGTTGCCTCACTGTCCCAATGTTATTTCTACTCGGGTGGCAGGTTGTCCGTCCAAATGTCCGCCTGCTGATTGACGGCAACTGACAAGTTTCTCTTCGACTGCGCATTGACTTTTCTTTTGCAGTCGTTGCATTTTACGAGTATGTGTGCTCCAACTTTTCGCTCGTCCTTTAACCCCTCCACCACCCTTCAGCCCCCTCTATCCTGTATAAGCAGAAAGAAAAGCATTTCAGTAAATTTCTAATCCTTAAGTATATATGGCAGGAAGCGTCAGCCGACAGATGTGTGTCTGTCTCTGTCTCTCAGCCTGTCTTGGTCCTGTCGCCCTCTCTCTTGGATTGCATAACATGCACTGGGAGAAAAAAATAAAAGTCTACGGATTTGTTTAAGTTTAAACAGAAAAAGTATTAAAAATGTTTCACATGATTTGTTGGCGTTTTAAAATCATTTTCAAGTATGTGCAAAAGTATGCATTAACAAAAAACCGTAATCTTTTGAAAAGAAAATATTTTGTTGCATACTTTTAGACATCTTTTTAAGTCTTTTTAAAACCATAGTATTTTCGAGGTTGTAATTTTAATAACTTGAAAATAAAATATAAAAGATTGCATAGTTTTAGACACCTTTTTAAGTCTTTTTAAAACCATAGTATTTTGGAGGCTGTAATTTTTAAAGCTTAAAAATGAAATAAAAAGGGTTTTAGTTTCCTGAAAGAAAAGTTGTACAGGTTTATTTTAAATTAATTGTTTGTTTTACTTGTATTTTTGAACTAAACTAGAAACGATTCTACTTATAATTCTTTGTTTTGTTACATATAATATTGATTTTGTTACATAATATTTTACTAAAATATATTATTTTTAGTGTTCTCCCAGTACTGCCACATTGCATCTGGGGTAGAGAGATGCTGGTCATTTCGTCAGTCAGTCAGTCAGTCAGTGGGCGAGTAGGCGGTGGGCGGTGGGTGGTGTTTGGTGGGTGGACTTGGCTCTGACAATGTCGGGAAACGACAACAACAATGAACTCAGTCGAGTCTTTATTGCATTTTGGCGACAAAACTCCTTGGATCTCGTCGTAGCTTTCAGTTCGTCTCCGTTTTCTTCTTTTTGCCCCCACTGGCTTTTTACAAAAAAGGATTTTGCATGTATCACTGACAACTTCTAAGCAAATTTCTTTGAAATGGACAATGTTTGTCTCTCTAGATGGACTGGATGTGTTCGGGCTTATTTGCTGTTTCATGTACAATTTTGGATTACTTTCTTGCCGACTGATGAAGTTGTTGGCTCCCGCTGAAAGGGAATGCCAGAGGATGCAATTTTCCGGCCAACCCATAATACTTTTGCAATTTTGCGCCATCTAAATAGCGTTTCAGCGCTTTTTCCTGCACTTTTTCAGCACTTCATATCTTCATCAATCAATACACAGACATCTAATGAAATATACATAGTTCGAAAGATGAGTGTCTGCAGCTGGAAGGGAATGCCCTGGCGTCTTGTGGCTCCTCGGAAGCGGAGTTCAAACCTCAACCTCGTCGCTAGAAACTTTGGAAACTTCGAAGGAGAGTGAACTCCCGCCGTCTATGGCTTCGAAATCGGACTCACAACAAATAGCGCATCAGTCAAAACTGTTTTTGCCTGTCATCAGGGGACGTGCCACGTCCAGCCAAAGGGCACTGCAATAAAAAATTGCAAAAATACAGTGTGGAAAGGTGAAGAGTGCCACCTGAGGCAGTAAACTTCAAGATGGCCCCAGGCGAAAGGCTTGGCCAAAAAATTTGGATGAAACAGACAAGAACATACTCTAAGTCCGAGTTCTTAATCATTTTATCTGAAAACATTTCTTAATAAAAAATTTTGAATTATAAAGTGGTACTACGTTGAATCTATCTTAAGATTTTAAGAAGTTTAGATATATGAAATATTTTAATCGACTAGGTCACATTCTTCGTGTAGAGGTCAACTCGTTCCTGTATTAGTTTTATGATCTAATTCGTAATCAAATTTAAAATGTGTTTATGGACTTATAAGATTTTCGTTTAAGTACATAAAAGTTATAAACAAAATATTCCAAAGTTATACCGAAGCTAACCTTTATATATATAGATTGGCCAAGCTCTAAGCTCTACAGTGTTTTGATATCAACTTACCGATAAAAAGAGTATGTTCTACTTTTGGACAACTGCATACGTTGTCGCACTTAGCACTGCATAGATGAGCAACTATTCAGGAAAACTCGATGAAGAAATGAAGGCTTCAGTCTCGGGACTGAACTTACAGCTCAGCTCTGAAATGGTACATCTCAACATGAAACAAAATGTCGAACAGAAAAAGCGGAAAATGGCGAAGACAACGCGCCACGTCAGACTAATCCTTGAGCCATCATATTACAGCATCGTCTGGAAGCCACCAGAACCCAGAACCCAGAACCCAGAACCCAATCCCGGGGCCAGAGTGAAATCCTGTGAATATTGTACAGGACGAGGAGCTTCTGAACTCTTCCCATTTCTGTCATGGAAGCCATCAATCGTTTTGTTGAAATGTGCAATAAAAGAAAAGTCATGAAAACTTTCTGCGCTGCTCGCAGATTTCTTAAGATGCTCAAAGGGGGCGGGGGGCTAGTTGCCTAATGCCTGCGACAACATGGCTAGGGCAAGGATTTTCCCCAGTTTTCCAGCACCACACTTCTCTAACCCCCCAAGCCCCCGGGTTGCCCTCAATTTCGCTTGCATTTGACAGCGTCGTCGTCGACATTTGACGATTGACGAGGACGTCGAAGACTTTGGCTCGTCCTTTCCTTCCTGGCTCCATGCCCCCCAAACCCCCTTCCACACCCCTGGAATATTGTTGTTCTTGTTGCTAAGTTCCTCTCTGCGTGGTGGTAATGGCCAAGTCCAAGACGTTGGCCAGAACCAGAGAACTGCCAGGGCCGTAGCTGCAGGTCAGGAGGGAATCCTTCGAGTGGGGCCGCAATGGATCCTATATCGTTCTATGTCAGCTTTTACCTATAGTGACCTGAGCTTCCGAAGAACAAAGAAGAACATTTTAAATACATGTTTACATTAATGGATTTTATTTCTATACCTAATATTATAGTACACATTTCTAAGCCCTTAATTTTTTTAAAATTCGAAATTTAAAAAGATATATGATTTGGTAAATTTAATGTAACTGTGAAAAAATGTTCTTTAGAAGTAGATCATTAAACAAGTTGATATTGCCTGCAAAGTTCTAAAATTAAGAAAGTACATTTTGAATGTAGTATTAATAGCATTGCACTTAAATTTTAAATAATTATCAACAGATTTTTATAACTTTACATATTGAAATATTTTCTAAAAAGATTTAAGGTGATTCATGATACAACCTTTTTTTGCCATCCACACATTTAGCTTTTTTTATTCCAGTAGTACAAGAATATATTACACTTTATAGGACAGTTTTAGCGAAATTTAAGTATGATTAAACGGGCCTAATTTAAATAAAAACCTGCGCTCCGCACCTGGCATCCTGATGATGTTTTGCCACCCAAAAGAGTAAAAAGAAAAGCACAGAAGCCCGTCTTGGGTCAAACTGTCGTTCGCACGTTGAATTGCGGTCGGGAATCGGAGTGGGTGGGTTGGCTGGTGGGTGGGTTGGGGTGGCTCAAGGTGGGTGGGTGGTGCTGGGTGGCTTTTCAGATCGGACCTGGGGGCAGCCAGTGGTCCTGTGTATTGGATTTGCTGCTGGCTTGGGGCTGACTGGCTCGGGGACTGCGTTGGGCTGGGTTGGCGTCTTAGTGTCAGCGGACGAGCCGTGACTGCACCACTCACACACTCGTTCTCTCTCTCTTCCTCTTTCGCTTCCGCCCCGAACTGCAGGCGACAAGTGCAGCCCACCTCTTACCACCCACCTTCTGCTGGCCACCCACCTCCCAAGATGTCCTGGCTGCGAGTTCTCCTTGGTTCACGACTCGCTCTATCAATCCGCAGAGCGCATTGAACGACAGCGTCAGGATTTTTGCAATTTGAGAAGTTGCTACGTGACATTTCAATAATTTTTGAAAAGTTTCTTACTTTGCCCGCCCCTTTCATGGCCCCCGTTTTTTCCTAGGAGACGACCCCAGCCATGCACTATAAAAATAGGATCCTTTGAGCTAGAAATATTTAAAAAAAACTTATTCTTAAAATATTTAAAATTAAAATGATTAAAATACAGGAATATTCTAGTCCTTAAAACATTGAATATTTTTAAATGTTTGTCGAAAATGGAGTATTTAAAACTTTTTCAGGCTTGAAATTTTGTTGTTTTGGAATAAAGATTCAGGGTTCAGACTAAGGATTGATACCTTGAGGTTTTATAAAATTAAAATTTCATTAGTGCTTAGATACTTTCGATGACCTTAGCTTTTCCTCAGTGTACATTTTCTCCTTTATTTTATATATTTTTATAGTGTATTTTGCTCTGCCTTGTCCTTGGACACAAAATCGAAGCGAGGCCAGGCAGGCAGGATGTTCCATGTGGTTTGGGTTCACTTTTGAGCGTTGTTGTTGGACGTCGTTGGCGTCGCCGGAACTAGGAATTTTATATTCTGCAATTTTCGTGACAACGTCATTTTGTCCACGACATTTCTGCCTGATGCGTCGCGTCGGTCCTTTTCGTCCTGCTCGTACTGCTCGTCCTGTCGTCCTTCTGCCTCATCGCAGTTGTCGCCATCGTCCTCGTCAGTGGCCAGCTGTACCATCTCTGTCTCCATCTCCTCATCTTCAGATCCATCTCCTCGCCCGCCTTATGTAAGAAATTTGTTGTGTGCATTAGGAACTTTGACGCTTCACTGGATAGCTGTCAGTGGGGTTTCGGTGTTGGGAGTTTGGGTTTTGGTGTTTTTGGGTTCTGGGCTCTGGATTCCTCTCCTTTTGCCGTTCGTTTTGACGTTTGAATTTTGATGCTCCGACAGTTTATTCGATTGTTTTTCTCGCTTTTGCTCGGCAAAATTACGGAAGTGCAGCAGCAGAAGTCATCCGCCTCCCATCACCTCGCAGCCACATCGTCCTGTCCCATCTGGCGCTGCTTATGTAAGGAGGGAAAATTGCTGGCACAAATGGCGCCCAACCCGAAAGCCTCGGTCCGTAGTCCGCAGTCCAAAGTCCTCTGATGCGCCATGCTGGCCGGCCATCTTCATTAGAATTTATTTTTATTGTTTTGCGCAACTTTCAACTTTTACAACTTTATCAATATATGAATATAGATGCGCCTTCCGCAGCAAGGACTTTAATTATGGAAATGCTGCTGACTCGGACAATCAGCGGGATAAGGGTGATGGGACTTCGTTAGAGGTGTCTTTTGAATTCGAAAACCATTGCAAAGAAATAGTTTTAAAGGTGTTTTGGGGTGCTTAGTTGGGTATTGCTTTTGGGCAATCGTTTTGGATACTGGAGGGAGAACTTCAAAAGCTGGACCTGGGGTGTAAATGGGTGCACTTCAAAGGGAAAATATAATGCTTATATAAGAAAGGTAATGTTTGAATTCGTAATACAGTTTTATGAGCTATGAAAACATGCATTCTTTTAATTAGCAATTTTATTGCCTGAATATAATATGCAACCTAATAAATTTAAGCTGATAAAAGTGTGTAAAAGAAAAAAGAATAAGACTTTAATGCGTCAGACTAAATAAAAATAAAAAAAATATATTTTAAGCAAATGGGCTGCAAAATGTTTCCATAATAACTAATGAGTTCACCCACAGAAAGTACTACGCTGTTTAACCAAGCTAAAAGCACTACCCCGTATATTCCTTTCCAAGATAGATCATTGACTGCATCTTCTGCCCAATCGGAATGTTTATTGTTCACCTAAATACTCTCTAAAATATGCGTCTGCATTATGATAAACAATTCGCCCCTTCTCGGATAACCGCAATAAATCCAACGCCCACGCGGCTGAGCTCCGTTCAGCTCAGCTCAGTTCTGTCGGGTTGAGCTTCACTCTGCTCGGTCCAGAGACCCAGGGAGTTTCTGTCTGGGGATCAGGGATTCGTTGGGAGTCGGGGAGTCGGGGAGTCGGGGAGGGGACCTCGAACTGGCTTAGCTTGAAGCGCATTTATTATTTGATTATAAACAGCAGCGAGCAGCGGCGAGTGTCGAGCGCGGCCATAAAAATCACCTACTGACAGATTTATTACACAGCCAGTCGGGTTGGTGGATGGGGCTGGGATTGGGGTTCGGGATGGGGCAACCTCTGGCCACGGTTAATACGAGCCAAACTGAACCGAACTGAACAGCGCCGCCGATGAAGGCGCTTTGACAACAAACAGATACGCCAGCCACAGCCAGGAACAACAGCAACAGCAGCAACAGCAATAGCAACAGCAACATCTGCAGCAGCAACATCGGCCACATCAGCAACATCAGCGGCATGGCATCCTGGAGCTCGAATCTCGAAGCTCGGTGCTCGGTGCTCTCATCATCGTCATCATCAGCAGCGATGCTGACAGCTACACGGCAACGCCATCAGTGTAATCAACTTGGTGTCGGCGAGGAAGTGGACAGGGAATCGGTGAGCGGTAAGCGGCGAGCGGTGAGCGGTGAGCACCGAACCCGGTCTCTTTATGGGTGGCATGTGAAGCCCCGCGATTCGCGACTAACTTTGCCATCTCGCCATCCATCGCCTCCATGACTCCAGACTCCCTAACTCTTTGCCCTCATTAAGCAGTTGAAATTTCTCACAAAAAAAAGAGCCAATCAGTTAATGATGAGCCCGTTACTGATCGAATGGGAACTACCCTAAAGATAATTAGTAGAACTTTATGCTTAACTTCAAAATATAAAAGGAAGGGGTGTTGTAGACATTAAACTTAACTATTTCAATATGTTATTTCAAGTTCTGAACTACATTTATAAAATATGTATAGTAAAAAAAAAAAATGTTAGGAGGAAAAAAAAAAAATATTTTTGTATAATTTATTGTAAATACTTACACGAATTAAATACCCCTTATATGTACTTTTAAAGCCCATTGAGAAGAAAAAAGGTATTGGCTTACTAGATGGGTTTTAGACATTTTCTTTCAGAATAGCTAGTGAGGAGTATATTGTTCAATAAATAACATTTTTTAAATGTTTTGCAACAAATGCCGTTCAATTTATTTAAATGTTATTTAATGTTTATTATTTGATATTACTAAAAAAGTAAGCATAAGTAACTCTAACATATACCTATAATAACAAAGGTATCAGCTTTCTAAAACAATTTTAAGAAAGATTCTTTTACAACGAAATAGTTTTTCGTTAGGAGTAAATCAATCCAGCTGATAAGCTTCAAATATTCTTAGTGACAACCTATATCATGACCAGTGGACAACTTTAGTCCGTGCAGAGCATAAAGACATCCGCCGATTTTCACTCACAATCAGCGTTGACCTCGGTCAACACGACTCCCAGAGTTAACCCCTTCCACTTCTACTTCCACTTCCACTCCCAATCCATTCCCAATCCCTTCCAATCCACTCCGCCCCGCTTTGTCCAATTCAATAGCCATCAATGGCGAGATGGGTTGCGTTTGTTTAACTGCAGAAAGTTTGTCCACCATCCAGCACTCGGGATCTGGCCGGTTGACATGGAAATATTGGGGGGATGGATGGGGGAAGAGGTTCCAACGGAAGGCAAGGGGCAAGTGGCAAGAGGCAAGTGGCAATGGCATCCCAAAAGTGTCAAATGTGTTGTATGATTTATGCAGTCAGTCGCATGATTTGTTTGCAGTCCGTCTACTTTTCGTGTTTATCTGCAGAAAAATATGAGAAAGATAAATTGACGACGTCGCCAGTCAGGAAAGGCTGAAGCAGCTGGAGGAGATGGGAGGCGGATGGGGATGGTGGCCAAATTCGCAATCAGCTTTTGGCCAATTTTCACTGGGAAACTTTTACTCCTGTCCACGGCATCGGCTGCTTTCATTCGTCACCTCTGCCTGGATTTCTCCATCGGTAAATTATTAAAATGTATCTTCGGCAAGTGATTATGGCAATGATATCCGCATCGGTAAATATTCGATATGTTTTTTTAAAGGCGTCTCGGTTTGTAGTTTCGGTTCTTACAGATTGCACTGAACTGATTGTTGACATAAAATACGGTGGTCGTTAAAAATAATCAGTAAATTTCGTGTTCTGAGATTATAATCTTGTCTTGCTAAGTCTTTATATACCTTGATATACCTTCTGTAAACAGAAAGTTCAGAAATTACTACTTTACAAAATAGATTGTATATATTATATATATTGAAAGTATTGACAGCAAAACTTTAAAAGTAAAAACTGAAAAATTAAATTCAACAATCAAAATTAAATTTAAATTTATAAATTTTAAAAACAAAGTCCATAGACTTTGAAAACTTAGCAGCTGACTGAATAGATTTTTTTTAAACACATTAAAAAATCAATGTCTTCCTAATATTTTTTCCTTTACTGAACAATTTCCTGCCGAACTCTTCGTGCCACAGGCATTTCCAAATGAAGACCATAATCAAGCGCTAATAACCTCATTTGTATGTTCAGGCGCGCCATTAACTTTTCATTTAGCAAAGCGTTAAAAGTTTGCGTTGAGCAAAATGCTGCCTCCACAGACTGGCAACTTAAACCTCCTGCCCTGCTCTGCCCTGTCTCACCTGCCCAGGTGTCCAGTTGTCCAGCTGTCCAGCTGTCCAGTCGGCCATGGTTCATGGTGTCCGGGGAGACTAGTCGGCGATCCATCGCCGGCATCTGCGAGCTCCGTTGTTGGACACTCATGGCTCAGGCCATAACTTGCGTGAAACATGTTAATAATTTACAATTTGGTATTCATAAATAAAATGTCATCCTGACTGCACCGACGCCGCAGTTAAAGCCGCGGTCCCCGGGTAATGAGCGAATGTTGATTGAGGTTATATTTCATGGCAAATGGGTGCCATGGCTGGCTGGGAAAGTCACTGGTCCTGGTCATGGTTTTGCTTTTGGTTTCTTGGTTTTCTGTCCCACTCGAATCTGCAGTCCAGTCCCGTCTCCTGACGTTTGACACGCCGCACAAAAGTCTCGCAAATCCACGGCGACTGGCAGCTTTTTTCCAACAACGGGGTTGCGCCTGCGCGTTTTCGTCCACCGGCCAATCGGATTTGGGTTTCCACTTCGACTTTGGCTTCCCATGGTTCTCTGATTAAAGTCCGGCCATTTATCGTCATTTATGGTAATTGTTTGAATTGCAATAAGTGAGCAGCCCGATCAATGTGTCCAGATCCAGACAGGGAGCCCAACTTCAGGTAGTTCTTAGTCAGGTTTAAGCTGCGCAGCATCGGCATAATTTAGTTATCATTTGGTGGAAACCAGATTTTAAAGCGGAGGGTATTGAAACCAGATATTCTGATTGTATTATTCGTATTGAAATTTGGCCCCCTTTTTACCCTCTCCACTTCTTATAAGTATTCTATATCACTATCACACTGGAAAAAGTATTCGCCTGGAAATTGTAAGTTTTGACTAATTTTTTAATTAAATAAAATTTACTTAAAAAATGAAATGTGTTTCTAAATTTGAAAAAAATCGCCATTGATTCAAATTGTATCAAAATGAGGGGGAATCCTTTTTGAGAATGTACCTTTCTCAAAATGTTTAACTTACCTTATCGTAAGATAGGTGATTGATCCATACATTTTAAAGTGCTAAAATACTGTAGTTGGTATAAGATTATAATTTATAAGTAATAGGTAAATGACTTAGTAATTATACTTGTTATTATTACATTTCTGTTGTACTCAGCGTTTAAGCCTTACCTTTCCTTAATTTTAATTTTTAGTGCACTTTTAGTGAAACAAAGTGGCAATAATAATGACTTTTCCTTTCACAACTGGTCGTTCAATAAATTCCCACATGTGAAAAAGGCATTACATTGGCTTACAACTGTCCAAGTGCGTTGAATCGCACTGGATCTACAATGTGCATATATCAGTGACATCTAGTCGGATCTGTTAGATAACATTACGCTGCAATGTGCCATGGAATTTGGCAGATTGTCAGCGATTTTCAGTCGCTGACATTTAATTGCAAACAGATACATTTTGTCAGGGCGTCAACTGAATCTGAATGCGACTAGGAAGCAGGCGGCCCAGGTCTCCGGCGTATCTGAATCTGTCTCTGAGTCTGTCGTTCCATCTGAATCTCATTGCCATTTGCGCATCCGGCCGTAGGAGCTGCTGGCAAATTAAGTGGGTGACGCGAGATGGCGGGGATCCGCGTTCGCACTCGGGATGGGAATGGGATTGGGAACGGGAATGGGAATGGAAATGGAGATGGAGATGCCCGACGACAGGCAGATGCAGATGCATCGGTATCTGTGTCTGTATCTGTATCTGTATCTGAACTTTCTGTACCCGTGAGGTGCCTGCATCTCGCGTGAGAAATGCGCAATTTCTGCTTATTTAATGCCAATGCATTTCGAATGTAAACGCCAGGCAAACGCCATCAGTTTTCAATCACGCGCCGAGTTGCCATCCCATCCTGTCACGCCTCCTCCGAACTCCTCTACTTCAGTGCCTCCCCTCGCAAAATTTACTGCTCACTTGTTGCACTGCCAAGGCACTTGGCAACTTTTGCATCGCGATGAGTCCGTGGCCCCCAAAGTGGTGTCAACAGCTCCCCATCCATCCATCCAACGCTCCCGCTGACTGATGGGTTACTCATCCGGAAATGTTTTTTCACTCAGCCTCGCCGCAGACAAGTGGCAAGTCGCAAGTCGCAAGTTGCTCGACTTGGCGGCCAAAAAGACAGCAACACAAAGCGTCTTTTGTCAACCGCCTGACAAATTGGGGCTTGTTGAAATTTACACTTTCCTATGCGCAAATATGTGGCACATCAGGGCTAATGAAAAGGCCAGCGACAGGCAGTTTACTCATTTCTGCAAGAAAAGACAGCTACATTATCTTAATCTAAGGCAGTTGAGGGCAAGGCTAAGTTATTTAAGCTGAAACGAGAACGGAAGATAACTTCGGCAGAATTCTCATATATATATCCATTACGAATACCAAATACTCAAGAGTAAGGGGTATTAAAATGCAGTAAATACTTTATGCTTATCTCCGAAATATGTCTTATAAGTAAATAATGAAATTTTAACTTATTATTAATTTTGTTTGTCAGTACTTTAACAATTATGTTTAAAATTTTAAAATGATATTTCAATATAATCGATTGCCTTGAATGAAGCTGAACATTGCCCAATGACCTAGTGGCATACTACAACTGCCTGACTTAGATCAGCTTAGACTACATGACGCCTTATTTTTTGCATGAAACAAAGAGCCACGATTTCGAATTTGCATTCGAATTGCCTACAAAATGCTGTTCAGGGCCTTTTGAACACAGTGATCAGAGCCACACGCTGCCAACAAGTGTTTCCTGCTGGCAAATCCCTTGTCCCAGCTCCGAACTCCCTGCTCCCAATTCCGCGCTCCAAACTCCCTCACTATTTAGCATTTCAGCCTCCTCGGGAGTCGTGGGTGCTGAAAAACTCTTTTGCATATCGCAACGTGATTCGAGTCCCCCTGCGAGAGGCGACAAATAGACTTGTTTGGCCAATTCCCAGACGCTAATGATGCATTTTCGATGACGCCTTCGTGCGCATGCAAATTTACACAGTCACCAAGCGCAAAGGATTGCACAAACATAATATTTCGAGGCAGTTCCAAAGGGGGCCCTAAATGGAATGAGGGGGGGACTGTGGCACATAATCACAACTATCAGTAAACGCGGCGTGCGACATTTATGACAGGCTCCTCAGCTCTGGAGCTCCGCTGCTCCGGAGTAGTGTAACATAATACGGCTCATCATCAGCCAGCGCCTTCGTTGTTAACCTCATCAGTTTCAGACGCCCTTCGCGATGCGAGATTGTCACCAGCCATGTGCCAAGTCTCCATCAAGGTCCCTTTCCCGAACCCTAATCCCGGTGCACTAAGAAAAATAACAGGGAACTAAAATAAGCAGTATTTTTTTCAATGTTTTAAGTTATTGGGTCCTAAACATAGGAAACAAAACAAAACTAATACATTTTTTATAATACTTGTTATAAGATACACAAACAAAATATTCATAGAAAAGCAACTATTGTTACTTTAATTCTAGTCGAGTATCGATTTTGCGTCGGTAATATGAGTATTAGATAAGTACTTTCCAAAGTATTAAATTGAAATTATTTGGTTTAAAAATAATACATTAAATCCATATTTTAGATTCTTTAACATAGAAATGAAACAATAAAGCTTAGTCTTTATACTAATCGGTCTGGGATCCATACTTTAATTTCAATACTGCCTCTGCTAACTTTTAATAGGAATTCAAAAACAAATTGAGTTAAATTTTATCTCATAATACTCTACCTTGCCAGTTATATCAGTTATTAATTACGATAGTTAGTATCTTTCTCCCAGTGCACTTGTCGTCTTCGTGGTTGTTCTTCTTGTTTGCTGGCAGCGACAGAATCATCATCACCACCATCAGTTCCAGATTCAGATGCAGATACAGGAATCAGCTGCAGCACATATCACATAATCACTGGGAATGCATTTTGCATCGCTTCATGTCACTCAGTGCATTCGGGATTGTAATTCAGTTACGCGTTGCTTGTTTCCTCAAAATAATTCCGTATACAACAATTTCGGGTTTCTTAACCCCGTTATGAAGCATTTTTATATTAACTTAACATTTTTTAAAACTAGGCCACCGCAAATATTGTAGTAAAAAGTGTCCAAGAATTAAAACAAGACACAGGCTATATTTAAACATTTATTTCACGAAAATCCCCGCCACATTTGCCTCAATGATGGCCTCAACTCTTGTGATTAAACATCTCGCACACAGTGGGCTCTCGGCATCTCGGAAAAAACAACAAGTAGAACAACCCGTCCGTTGATGCGTTTCGTCTACTTCGTCACTCTGCCGTATGAATGAATGTCATATTCTCGGATGGAAATGACGAACTGCTGACAGGTGGCAGCATCTAATTGGGCTTCTTAATTTTCTGACACTCTTGGATTTGGTGAACGCCTCGAGAGGCAGACAATTGCCTGGGCAACCTCGTCGCAAAGATGATGTGATGTGCGCCGGATGAAATTCCGCGGAACTCTTCCCGAGCATTTTCCTCCTCAAGTTGACGGACCGGGCCTCAATTGGCAAGAGGCGGCTGGGCGTATCGGACAACCACACGTTCATCATCATAATCATCATAATTCGCTGCCAAAGCCAACAAAAATGTCGTGCTAACAGTGGGCTATAACTCTTTTGGGGATGGTAAATCTTATTCATTGGGATCCATTTTCTCAGTGTGCCTATGTAAGTTTACCAAACGACATAAAATGACGGAAGTCATGGCGTATATAATTTTAAACCCATCATAAATTCTACAAACTCAACGATTCCTAAAATCATATCATATAACTCAGTGGCAAAGCAGGGGACCAATATAGTTTTTATCAGGGGTGTTCCTAAAAACTCTCCACAAAATGTCTAGAGTTTTCTACGACACAATTGAAAAAAATTGTAAGGTTGTAAATTCAGTTTTAAAATTAATTTTAATTAATCTGGTAAATAATAAATTACATAATCCAAAAGAAAACTTAAAAAAAAATTTAATTATTTAAGTCGATATAAAAGCCCTTCATTATGTGATGAAACTAAAAAATGTAAGTGCGGGTCTTAAAAGACCAATTTTATTTTGCTAAATGATTCCTGTACATATTTAGCATACGCATTGTAATACATATTGTACGTTTAATCCGACTACTTAAATAAACCTAAATGTAAAAGAAGTCAAATTTTTGGAATACCATATTTTTTAAAATCAAAAAACATTTTTTAGCCTTTAGCCATCATTATTAATGACTTGCATTTTTAAGTAATCAAGTTCGAATTATGTTAAATATATTCTGTTATAATAAAATGTCTATACAAGTTTCCAAATCCTTTCCGTTCCCATCTTTTTATGGCAAAAGAAAGAACATTTGCGGACCTTACATTCCCAGACATATTATAATCCCTTCCCAAACTCCCTCTGGCAGTCGATGTCGATCCCCCACCAAGACCCATATTAATTGCGTTCCACTGTAGCCGACGTCGCCTTGGCCACCACTCATCATCGTCAGGCGGCTAAAGTCGACCAAGACGACAACTTGGATGCTGAGATGCAGAGATGCTGAAGCTTGTCACTTGTCAGTTGTTTGTCATCTGACATACATGTGAGTGATATATAAACACACACCGAAATGCGAAATGCTTGGATGCTGAGATCCTAAGAGGCTAAGATGCTGCGATGCCGCCGGTTGAGCATTATCCATCCTATACAGGCACTTAGTCGAAATTCTCGCGTACTTAGCGGCATGTACATACAATGTTTTTGGGGCCAACTTTCCGTTCTGCTCTGCTCAGCTCACTCACTCATTTCGGTGTTTTGCTTGTTTTTTGTCAGCGAAATTTATTGCTTCATTTGTTTCGGGCCACTACCTATACGGAGGGGTTCGGGGCCGTCGGGTTTGGCCTCAGTACATCGCTCTGGCGGTTTAGTTTTTCATATTTTTCACATTGTCAGTGATATATCATCGGACAAGTGGTGGCCACATCAGCATCCGCCGCCGCTACTGGTCCACCTAAGCAAGCCCCATGAAAGCGAAATGACATTGAATAACTATGCATCACCTAGAGATCAAGTGCCACTTCCGTCCGCTTGGATTCCTTTCAAGAGTCTGCGACAAATCAATCAACTCGAGGCGTCCTCCATATGCTGGTTTTGCCATTTTTTCTTGCATTTGCGGTTTTTTGTTTTCTGACAAGGTTTTTTTTAGAGATGAGTTGGGGGGCGACAATACCACTTTAAACATCTCTTTTATATTGTATATTGTTTAGTATATTGTTAGTATATTGTTTTTCTGGAAAGTATATAAAATTGGATTATCATATTTGATGATTAAACCTTTACAGAGAGAAATATTCAAGTACATTGTTCTTGAATTAATAACATTCGTTCCGTGTAAGGACATTTTGGTATCAATGTTCTCAATATTAGAACACAATGGTGAGAAAAGAAAAAATTAAACAGAGTTTTTTTTAACAACTTCTTGATAAGTTTACACTACTGACTTGACTATTAGTTTATTTGTTGAGATATACAATGTAAATAGCGCAAATTCAACTGGATTCGAGCAAAATGGAAAAATTTTCAGCTTTAAAATTATCGTTTTAAACTAAGATAAAAACGTCCGAATTTTATCTGTGTTGAAGTAAGTGAACCATAAAATGTTTTATGGATAAGGATTTCAAAATAAATCCAGCCAAAAATAAATGTACAAGCATCAAGTATATGCCATTCCACTCCAAAACACTCCTATTTATTAAATGAAACCGAATAAGTCTTGTCATCAGAAGCGTGCGATTAATTGGAAACTTTTGTCTTGCGTCAGGAAACAGTTTGGTGGTCAGAAACACGTACCTATCCCATCTGTTACGCATTTGGGATGGGACTTTCAGGGAATAAATGTCCTTTTCCCCCAGCATTTATGACGAGGCTTGAGTGAAGGCCAACGGAGAATACAGAACGTCACGTAATTTTGATTGACGAAACAGGCGAACAAAGGCACAAGTCGAAAACTAAGTTCGTCCTGACAAATCGCTAGAAAGGAGGTCGAGCGCAGAAACTTTTTGCAATGCATTTTGCACGCAGTTGTCCCCACAACCCCTTCCTTTCCTTTTTTTCTTCGAGTCCTGGAAGGATTCGTTTGGTACGTGCGGTTGTTGTCCTCGTCGAATCCCGCCTGTGCGGGCTATGGGGGCTATGTATACATATATATAATTCTACAAGTTATTTAATCTCATCTGTCCATCAATCTGTCCATCAATTTGCCAGTCAGTCACTCACTCACTCAGTTAGTCAGCCGCCCCCAAGCAGCCACGCCCAGTTCTTGGCCAGGCACAGTGGGTAAATGGGGAATCTTCTAGGGAAAAGATAAAGGGTTGTGTAAGGGGTTCCAAAAAATAATACTAATTCAGAAAGGGGAGGGAACTGTAATTTTTTAAATATTAATAATAGTAATACTAATATGAAATATTGTAAAAGCTCTGCAGATTTTGGTAACCCTTTATATATATTTATACACTTGGCTCAAAGGTTTTCTAAAAATGTTGCATCGAGTTGGGGTTACTTATGGAAAAATCAGTTCTTAGCCCAAACCTTCAAGACAAGAAGAACATGTAGTAAAAACTCGAATGCTGTGTGTAGCTTTACTTTTTACGGCTCCGCCTTAACTCTTCAAAATTTAACAAGAGTTTTATGTATATAGATAATACCACTGTTACAGGACAAGCTCCTCGATAGACGTTGTGCTTTGGAGTAACTACCGATGGCTGTCCATCATTTTGTCTGCTCTATAAATTTTCTATTTTAAATTGACAGCGACTCGTCCGAAACTGAAACTAAATCGTAACCGAGCTGAATGGAATGGCTTCAAATGGTTCAGTTCAGTTTGCCAAGGTTTGAATTGAGTGAGTGAGTGACGGCCTGACATCCTGTCTGGCCGAATGAGTGAATGAGTTGGACAGATTGACGTACTACCCGTTCCCATTCAGACGCCCATCTATTTAGTGCTTGAACTTGAGTCCAGAAGCCAGAGAGGGACTCTCTCGATTGGCATGTTGCATTGCATTAAATGACCAAGGACGAGGAATTCAAGTCCAATAAGTTCAAACCGATTTCTTTAGGGGGAAGGGTTGTGGGTTGAGGTTGTGTGCGATTTGGGGGTGGCTTGAATAATTGAATTTTAAGCTAGAGTCGGTAAACTTCCTATGACAGATAATGCATGTTTGGAGCACCAAGGGAACATTTACAAAATTCTGAAATGCTACTGTAAAAAACTATATAAAAAATCCTTTAAATTAAATGTCTCAATATGTGATTCTTAAAAAAAAAAAGTTATAAATTTATAAATAAAATAAAAAATAGGACACAAATAAAAAATGATAAGGAGAATCACTTAAAATTGGTACATATATAGTTGACAAAAATTCATTCATACTTTTATACATTTTTTATAAATCCCTAACTTAGAATAAAATGTAATCCCCTGATTTTGTAAAAACCCCTTTAAAGGCATGACACTTGTCCATCTTTTTCTCACCACCAACTGAATCTTTTGTAAGAGCAGCAATTATTTGGTCGACTTGAAGTACCAGAAAACAGTTTACAGGGGCTTCGAACCCAAACCACCCCCATGTCCTTCACCTTCGGCCCCCCTCTGTAATTCTGAAGACGGCGCCGGTCGGCGGGCCCTGTGGACAATTTATGCAACTGCCTAGAATGGACGATGCCAACAAAGAGTTGAAATTGTCTGTTTACTTTAAAAATTATTTTCACTTGACTGAAAAATCATTATCCCTGAGGTAGCACGCGTGTGTGTGGGTGAGTGGGGGGAAAGTTCATGGCCCCTCGTCCGATGCCCGATGTCCCATGTCCTTTGTCCAATGTCCGTCAACTGTTGGACATGCCAGTGGGTATGTGTGTGTATGTATTGGGTCCGACCAAGCCACATTATGTGTATGTATGAAAGGATAGAAACCTGTCTCTGACAAGTCATCGTCAGCTGTCAACTTATTCTTTTGAAGTGTATTTAGTTGTGTTGCAGACGCCGTCGTCTCCGTTGAGGGACAGACATGGGCGGGGAACGGGGCACGGGGGGTCAGATCCTGGGACAGGGGTGGTCCTTGTTGGCCTGGTCAATTTACCTCACCCCCTCGCCCACATCCCGAGTTGATGGAATGACTGAAAGATTGAATGTTGCACAGTTTCTCTACTTTCTTCTCGTCTATTCTCTCAATTCCATGGGATGATGCTGTTGACACTGACACGTAATATAAAAGTAACGGTACAGTTAATGTCCAGCAACTGGACAAAATGTCAACCATGTCCAATAAATGCAGACACACTCCCCTCGATTATACACACACAAGTACATTAGAGAAAGTGGGCCAGAGAAGGGCGTGGCAGCTAAAAAAAAAAGTTAAGACAATACAGTGGTGGAAGTCCTTTAAAAAAATATTGTAGTGGATCATTAGAAAATTTACAGTATCGATCTCAAAAGATATCGAAAATTAATCGACATTTTATCAATCATTTTAATATGAAACAAAAAAAATATATCCTTTTGAATTAAAACAAGATATCACATTAATAGGAAATTTTTCAAACAGCATTATCAATATCCATTTTTAAAATATTTGTTTTAAACACAATATGTGGTAGAACTAGTATTTCTAGTGAGGTTATAATCAAAATATTAAAACAATTGTTTCTTGCTTAATATGATTGAAGAGGAAATCTCCGAACCTTCTGCATCGACATTAGCTATCTTTTTGTCGTTCGTTGGACCCGCAGCTGAAAAATCAACATTTCAATTAACTGAAAATTTAGAAACTTTTTTTCGGTTTCGACGAGACTTGCAGTTAGACAAATTTCCATGGAAGCCGAAGGACGAAGTTCGTCAAACCAAAAACTCAAAAGTGACGAACTCTGTCCAGGCAAAGGCGACGCGACCCTTCATCACAGGACGAGTAAAAATTTAAGGAATCCGGAGGGGGGGAAAGTACACAGAAGCTAGGAAAACTCGATGGAGGGGGAGGATGCGACGGATGGAAGGATATGCTGACGAAGTACAAGCACAAGATGGACAAATGAAAAGCATAAGGAAAAAGGACAATATTGGACAAGTCCTCGCCCCCATCCCCCCTTCCACCCTCACATGCAGCGACAAAGGCTAACGAAGGGGGGCTGGAAATGGGAAAAATCAGGGGGTTGAGATATAGGGGGCAGTGGGTCGAAAAGGGGTCCCGACATCCTGACGAGATCCGAAGCGACAGCGAAGGCAACAGCCGTTGGTTTGACTTGAGATTGAGTTGAGTTGAGTTGATGACGAGCAAGATGACAAGTTGAAAATATTTCTAATGAAGGACCTTTTCCGAACACAAAGGACATCAGCCTGTAAGCCCACATACACACACACACACACACACCAGCACAAAGGCAATTCAAATGGCCAGATGTGTAGGTATATATGGGTATATAGTTCTGTGATGAACGGAATCAGGCTGCATTGCTGACACAAGAAATAACAATAAGACGCTTTTCTTAAAACGAACTTTAAATGCTCTTTTATTGAAGATTAATAAGGTTGGTAAAACAATCGATGGATTCTATCGATGGTTTTAAAATTAAGTAGACATCGATGGTTTGGACACAATATCGATAGTAATGCTCATCAAAATAACATGTGTTTTTTGGTATTTTTGTGAATCAATAGAATACTTGTAGGTATACTTGTATTTTTGAGAACACGTCGGTGTTTTTAACGGAAATGTTCAGTATTAAGCTGCATTTCATAATCATTAGTTATTAAGCTTTCATTTTCGTTATAATTAATTTCTACTTTTATTTTTGTTTTGTAAGTTGGAGTTTATTTTCTCTGATTTTCGATAGTATCAATAATATCGATAGTATCCACTATCGAAAGCTAAAGCTATCAATTGTGCTTACTATCGATGTTAGAACTATTAAAAAAAACGCATAAAGTAATGATCTTTCGATATATTGTTCTTTTGATAGGTTTCTATATGGTGAAAGCATATGACAGCATATTCATGGTAACGTATTGCAAAAAGTCCTTCAGTGAATATGGACCGTTTTTCTAAGTTCTGACTGAAGGTTTTTTGATGTTTTCGTGATGAAAATAGTTGGTCTAATATGTATTCTAAAAAGTAATATAAATTATTATCTTTTAGTAAAAACACATTGGTAAGCTTTTAAGCATAATACCCCACTTTAAAGTTAGGGAAAGACAAACTGACGTAGAAAAAGTTAAGTAAAAGAACGAAAGGGCTGCCGGCTGGCCAAGTCGCAGGACCCACTTGGAGGCATGAGAAATTACAAAGTTACTCGCTCGCTCGCCTCCAGTTGTCAATCCGCCGAAGGATCTTTGTTATCTGCTCCAATGCACATGCGGGCGGGGGGAGGGGGTGCTGTTGTCCTGGGGACGAGGCGACATTTGGTTTGACGAAGTCGCCGAGCGGCAACGAAGACGTCGCCGAGTGGATAGATAAAGATAAAGGATTTGTGATAAATGAAAAGCAAGTGGCGTATGAAAGCAGGGACCCAGGGAAAGGAAAAATATGTGTGCCTCGTTCTGGGAGACCGGGCCAGGACACTCGAGTCCCATGTCCAGCCGAAGTCCTCTGTCGCAGACATCCTGCTGACAACTTCGTCACCGGCAGAGCGGCAACGTTCACTTAACTTTGATGTGGCTCCTCGAGCTTTTGCCCCAGGTTGCTCCAGTTCTTGGGGGAGGGAAATTCTTCGAGTTTAATTAAAGTGGCGAGAATTAGTCGAAAGAAAGTATTTCTTATTCATAGGGATTCTTAAAAGAACAAAAATATTTTTTAAACAATAATCTTTTTTTTCTTATTTTAATTTTTTCAGTGTGATTGAAAAACCAGTCTAAGTTTATCTTTAGGATTTTCAAAAACATCCTATTTGTAAAGAAACAAATATGAAACCACTAACTAGGTAAAAATACAATATATAGGGCATAGCGGAACAAGCCTGAAAAGAAGGTTTTGCTAATTATGGATGAGGAATGATAGAATGGATGTGAATTCCGAGTAATCTTTCGCAACATAAAAACCTATCTTTTTATATATCTTCTGTTAGCTGGTTCTTAAAAAATGTTTTCAATACCGAATAATTTTGAATTACAAGATTGACAACAAATCTTTGTATTTAAAATCTTAAAGTAAATACAATCGAAAATCAAATTTTTTAGGCTTACCAATTCCGACAACATCTCATATTTTTTACAATAGCCATCTATAACAGAAAAAGTGTTAAAAAATAAAAAACTGAAGAGTTCAGAGTAGAAAAAATTGTAAGTTTAATTTTTCAATTCCGATGGTTAAACAAAAACAGAAAAGAAAAGGTATGGAGATTTTATATCACCCATTTTCAAAAAAGTAAAATTAAAACAAGACTTTTACAGATAGAAAGCCTGCATCTTCAATTATTATTTTCGTTTATTTTTCGCGATTTTCGCTGCCAGGGGCGCGGTGGAAAACCCATCACGACGGAAGTCTGAAGTGTTGTCGAAGCCTTCAAATGTGTCTGCGACACGCGATGTGATGTTCCGGTTGCATCTCAGCCCCCACCCCCAATTTCTGCACTTTCTTTTCGCTCATTGTCTAATGCCAATTTCCCTTGCATGGGGGAGATTTTTCACGCCTTCGTAACAAGCATTTTTCGGCGATGTCGTCTACGTTGTCGGCGGCTGTTTTCTTAATTTCTGATTGAACTTTTCTGTTGACACCACTCACACCATCGTTTTTCCATTTTCTGTCTCTGACTGGGAAACAATTGCTTGAATGAAAATTCAGCAAAACAGATGTGCTTGATTTCCCAGTCCTCAAACTTAGCATTTTTGTCCAAAAACCACAAGATGTGATTGTCTGACTTCACTTTTACCACTCTACCTTGCTGGCAAAGAAATTAAAGCTGGGGACAATGATTGTCTGCAGTTTGGCCATTTCATGCTAATAAGTTCAATCACCCCTCGCCAATCAGACAAACTTCGAGTGGAACTCAAACTCGAACCTTAACAGCTCGTCAATTTTCGTTCGCAGCACTTTCAATTTATTTTCCAACCAACCAACCCACCCACCCGTTTTATTTACTCTTTTGCCGCTGTCACAATCTGCAAACATCCATCTGCAGGACGGCGTCCAGCTTGAGTTGGTCTCCACTGGTCAGCATCCGTCAAGGAGAATTGCAGGAGCCCCGAAGGATTTTCAATCGAATCTGTCAAATATCAGGAGAACCTTCAATCAAGCCGAAAAGCCCGGCGTCTCATTTTTCTTTTGATGCTGCCATCAGGAGATGGCCATGATGATGATGATGTGAAGGAAGATACTGTTGTTTGGTTGGCAGATGATGAAATCACCTTTCGCCCCCCAACTCCTTTCAAGTGACAATGGAAGTGGCTGACAAGTAGCTCCTGCACACATTGCAAAATAAATCATAGATGACCAGTCACAGGATGGACGGAACCACCAACCCACAATATATCATATTTTCAATTTATTTTTCCAATTTATTTTAAGTCTGAAAAAATAGAATTTATGGGTTAAAATTGAGTTTTGTGGGAGGCAGCTGTGATTGAGGGATTTAATCAGACGCTCTGGCTTGCCTAAAAACGGCTAATGAATTATGATGCTTCAAGATAAAAGAATTATACCATTTAATCTGTCTGGTCGTGATTAATAAAGTTATGCAAATAATTCTTTCCATTTCATTAATGATAATATTGTGTTGCAGTAATTATTCAGACTAAAATTATGGTAAATATGATTTGTTAATTTTTTCAAGCACTAAATATAATTGCATAAATTCATTCGAACTACTTATTAATCGAAAACTAATTGACTATTAATATGAACTCTGTCGTTTTGGTAATTCCTCATTAGCTTTAATAATAAGGTAACTTTAAAGAATAAAATAAATATTGGTAAGGTTATTAAGAACTTAACTCGTTTTTAACTTCTTTGGCCTTTAGATAATGAAAACAAAACTCAGTAACTACCAATTTCAGTCTGTTAAAATCCCAGAAGAGGAAATTCAAAAGAGGTAAATGCAACTAAGATCAAAATAAATATCGGTCTGCAAATTCAATTTGGGATTAATAATCAATTTCCCAGGTTTTCTCTGGACCCGAACGATCGCCGGTTGACTCCGTTGGCCCCCATTCGTTAGGATCTCCTCCTCCTCGACTCACTGGCATATTTCATTTTGTTTATTCGCCTCGCCAGTGCGAAACCTCCACTCAACTTATTGACATTGCCCCAGGAGAGGTTTTTTGATTCCAGTTCCCAGAGGAAATTGAAATTTGCTTACAAAGTGAAGGCGGATCGATTGCAAGGCAAGCGATCAAAGTCAGTGGATTCGACAAACACCCATACGTACGTGTTCGATTCCCGGTTATCTTTCTTCACTTGACAGGCTGATCCGACCTCCTCCCTATCCTCAGGCTGTACACAGCAAAAAAAAATTCCAAGATCTTTTTATGAAACATATAGGAAATATTATGAAACTACCTTTAAAAATAAATATGCAGCAAAATTAATTAAAATTCTTAAATTAAATTTAGCGTATTAATTTGACGCCATTCATCCATTCATTTATCAGGAAATTCCCCTATTTAATATTTTTAATGCAAATTGTATGACTGATATTTATTTATTTATTTCAAAATAGAAGTTTTGTGAAATATTATTTTATTATTACTTTATTTTATTATATTTATTTATCTGCAAAAAGTCCTATTAAGGACTGAAATATATTAAATACTTTTAAAATGGGAAATATTTATTAAATACTTCCCAAATACAAACATATTATCAGTTATAATATTTTTTTACAACTGCTTGATAAGCTTTTTCATAACAGATACACTATATTTTAATGCTATTTTTTAGGGATTTCAAGTAACCAAATTTTGTCTGTGGCTTACTCCTCCAGTGCTTGGCTGGGCGCAATTTTTATTGTTGGCATTATTATCGTCACATGTCGCTCACTAATTGATTTTTCTTGTCGCCTGCCTCGCAGTCATCGCCTCGATCGTTGGCCGATCTGAATGATTGGCCTGCCGCGGTTGTTGGCCGTGCAAATTTTGTGCACACTCTGCCAAATGTGTCAAGTGGCTGGCATTTATAAATTTCATTCCGATCACTTGGCCAGTGCCCCGCACAGCCGTTACCAACTTGTTTGGATTTGACATTTTGTCACTTAATTTGTTGCTCCAACTGCTGCTGCCGCCGGGGCCACAGGTTGGCTTGTCTGTTGGTGGCTAGAGGCCCCAACGAATTGTGCCCGATCGCAGATAGGGCCCGTCTTAATTGGACTTAACGGAAACTGGAGACCCCAGTCCCAGTTGGTGGGGCATGCAACATTGTCTTAAAGTCCCAGCTGCCAGGCAATGCCTGTCTGTTGCAGTGTCGCTGTGGACATCACAGCGGTGGCGATTGGGGCTTGATTGTAGACCAACTGATCCTGAGAACCGATCAGTCTTTGACATGGACTCTCCTTAAACAGATCGTGAGAAAGAAACTCTCCGTTAGAGATGGCGTGCCTTAGACTAACACATACTTTTTTGAATGAAAGAACCAGATATATATTATAAAAACGTTGTCAAAATAGATCAATTTTATTATAATATGGATAAGGTCATATCATACTATCATAAATATATTTGGATATTTTTCTGACAAAATTAATTCTATTTCTTTTTTCGTTTTTAAAAATATTATATAAATATTTAATTTACCTTTAACGAGTGGGAAATTTTAATATCTTATCCCACGAGGATATGTACAGGTATACAGAAGCATTCCTAAATCTATCTAAGGAGTCAATGTCTTATTTTAGGGATCAACAATACTTTTTATTTTAGTACTTAGGTTTACTAAGTCATAGAACCACTTTTCTGATAGTTATACCGTCACACAAAGAACTTATTACAACCTGTTTCCTTTGAAAAATTCATCTGTCTTTCATACAATGTCCTCCTTTGTTTTATCCAAAGCCATTGCTCCATCAGAACAATCCCCTCCATGATTGATTTTCCCTGAAGGCAGTGTAATCTAAACCCTTTCGAGAAGACGGTGGCCGTCGCCTTATCGAAACACCTGCGTCATTATTTCACGTTATTGTCGCATATAGCCGCGCAAATATATCATTGATAGCCGATGCCGATGTCGTCGATTCCACTCATATGCCCCAGACATGCACGGGGCACTCGGAAATGGGGGAGGGGGTATGAAGACAGAGTGGCACGTTGTCGTTGGTTCGTCGTTGCCGTTGTTGCACATTTCTCAGACGTCACGAAAACTCCTTGCCCCCAAAACGGGGCGAACTAAAACCAAACTAACGCAAAGGCACAGGCGACCGCTGGCCGGGATCGGGGAACCGGGGATCCGGGAACAGGGAACTGGGAACCGGGATCCGGGACAGACCCTCGGTGACTTATGTTCGACTGGCGCTGCAGCCGGCACATCCATCATCTATCATAGATGAATTCATCTGCGTCAAGGCGGCCAGGGCATGCCCCCAATGTGGGCAACAATATTTATGAATAAATTGCATGTACGACGGCGACGAACACCTTCAATGGTTCTTCACTCAAAAATGTCTAGTTTTAGGTTCTGAGATTGAATAAAATTGGATCATAAAAATATTATTAAGAAAATGTATTTAAAAATATCCTTAAAAAACCAATTATGACCATCTGTAAAAAATTATCCATTATATTATTTGTATATCATTATACTTATTATTAAAATTCACAAGTTTATCTTTACAATCCATTTATGATTATCTATACAAAATTTTCCAATAAAATTGTATCATAAAAGTATTGTCAAGGGAATTTTTTTCTATAACATTATATTTATTAACATTCACAAATATACCCCTAAAACTTAATTATGAAAATTAATTAATTATAATTTTTGTTATCAACTATATTCGCCCGTGCTTAGGTTTTTATATAAGTAATATTAAATTGGTGCATACTGAATATGTAAAACACACAGGTTCACACATAAATAGATCTCAGGTATATTAAATAATCTATGTGATAGAGCAGCAGTCGATAACCCAATTGGTCACCTTCAACCAGTAATGTAGGATGAATAAGGAGGGGGCTTGAAGAACAGGTGAGAGATGGACATGCAACGATGGGGAAGATCATTGGCTGCCGGCTGCAGGAAATTTCAAATTTATGATGGCACTTGCCATTATTTATGATTTGCGCTCAGCTCTGTCGTATATCAAAGTCTGGGAATGTTCGAGGTTCATAGCTTATTATCGATTTTAACGGAAATTGATTAGCCATATTCCAAGCCTATATTATCACCAAACCCATTTTAAATGCCAAATTTCGATACTTACCTGTATAATTACCGGCAGGTTATATAATTTTCTCGTTAAGTGATAACTATACTAATGCAGTTGCCGAAAACTTTTTCTTAGCAAACTCGAATCAAAATGGCATCCTCTGACTCCCAAAACTTGGGGAAAATAATTCTATCGAAATGCGGCCATTATTGGGGACATTGAAGTCGGAACAGACATCAAAGTGCCTTCAATTGCACTGCTAGAAACGATTTGAGAGCATACAATTTACTATTGCATTATACGGACTGGCACGAACATTCGCATCTACATATATGCAGTTGCGAGTTTTGTTGGAAAAATCTCTCACATAATCATAAAATGACTTGGAGGGCAAAGAAACAGAGCAGCCCAGAGGAAATTCTCAGGACAGATTTATGCACTCGAGAAAGCTTTGGCTCCACTGCCGGGCCAGGCTCCTTCCTCGAGTCCTTCCCCGAGTCCTTCCCCGAGTCCTGCGCCTGGCCTGGGCCATTTCATCGCTAAAATGTGACGGCGGCGCAATCGCTTGGATTTAGTTGCAATTATTTTTAATGTTGTTTACTTACACTTCAATTGATGATGCCAATAACTGTTTCAAAAACTTTTCGTCCCAAATCGAAGCGTTCTCGGTAATGGCCGAGCTAAAATATTGTTGCGAGAATTCGTTGCAGGCAAACTATCTGGGATTATTCGGAAATGCCTTTTGTCGGCTTAAATTTTGAAATATATTTTTAAGCCACATCGAAATCTTTAAAGACAATAATAGTTTAAAGTTTCACTATTGTTAGTAGGTTCTTAAGTCTCGATTGTTTACTTAATTTTATAAATTTGAGTCACAATTGTATTCAATTTAGTCCGTTCAACGTACTGTTTCAATATCTCAAAATTTTTTATCATAACCTTTTTTAAGAAAATATCGTACTATTTTAAAAAATAGTATGTTTGAAAAATCAGTTTTATAACCATCAAAAACCAAAAAATATTATTTAAATTATATAAAATCGTAGGCATATTGTAATTCATTCCTACTTTAGGACTCCTTAGTTCTTGGTTCAGCAAGGCGTCCCCCCCATACCACCAGGATCTGGTTCAGTTATCAGTCTAATGTGGATTGTTTGCAGCCACTCCCTTCAGTTGGGTAGTCTTGGGGGAAGCTGCTATATATGGGCGCTACGTGTGAATTGCCTGGCCAAATGTTGTCGGCGTACGTTGGCCGTGGAAGTTGGAGTAGTGGAAGCTTTTCGCCGACTGGAAGATGTGATTCCGATGGCTGCATCAGCCGACAGTCGTCGCTCCGGCCAGATTCTCCCATCCGGCCCTTGTTATTCTCGACGCGCTTCCATCACACGGGTCTCCACTCGAGATGCAACATCACGCACACCAATATACAATAATACCATCGTACGTACTTACACTAAAAATTGAGGATTCGGTTCTAGAATCATTATAATAATAATTTTGAGTTTTTGTTAATATAGTTTTTATGTAAGAATGAAGAATAAAGGGTTCTGTATTCAAGAATTAAGACAGTTCAACCCCATAAATGTTTTATTTTCCAGTAACCACGTTAGAGTGTAGATCATATGCCTCTATTTATGAAAACCATATTTTAATTTCAAATTTATATCTAAATTTAGTATAACTTAGTATAATGTTAAGTCTTTTTAAATTAGCTGTTGTCTTTTTAATGTGCTGTTGTCTAACCTAATATGATATGTTAGATGTTGTATGTGTTTCTAAAAGCTTTTCGAAAATATTTTTCTGAGTGTATTTTAATACTCCAGGACTGACGTGTCATGTCGCAGGCGTCAAATGAATGTTTCATATCCGTGGAGCGGGACACGGGACGTGCTCCAGAGGAGCAGAAGTCTGGGTCCTGGGACTCATCTGCTCCTGGCCCTTTGACATTTGATTAGTTTTTGTCCTTCTGAGTGGTGCTTGTCCAAAATCGGTAATTGACAATGTCGGAGAAAACATATCACGATTTTCGAGTGTTTTCTCTGATTTTTGATGCGTGTGGAAGATTCAGGGCATTACTTATGAATACTCTTAAAAGTAATAAAATTCTTGTGATTTTAAATCAAAACTTTGGAGTCTCAATATATATTATTAAAATATATATTTTGTTGATAAACTTTTACAATAAATTCTTTGCTTCCTTTATCCTCAGTGACGTTCATTACCATCCTTATTCCATCAACCTTGTCAGAATCGAAAACGGATCTATCCCCGAAACCAAAGTGACTCCGTATCGTGGCAGCTCGAGGGATCTGCGATGCACACATCACATCCCGCAAACATAAACAAGGCAAAGTTATGAGCGGAGCTTATGTCCTGTCCCCCGGTCCTTGGGTGTCCTTCGGTCCTTTAGTCCTTCGCAAGCTGCTGGGAGACAAACTTTGCTCGTGCAATCCAGAAATGATTTGTGCAGTTCGTGCGCCTGGCATGCACCGAAATGCCAAAAGGAAGTCGGGGATCTGAGGAGCTCCTCTGATAAACGTTCGTCCTTTGCCTGAGTTGGTCCTGCTTGTTTCGCACCTGTCGTTCAGGCCCCCCACCCCCTGCCAAAAAGGAGTGCCACTAGTGCTGCCCCAGCGGCATCATTGCCCATGAAAAATATGGCAAAACGTTGGCGGTAATTTGTGCAAATTATGTGTTGCCAATGCTGCTCCTGCTGCTCCCATCTTTGGGAAATGTGTGCACGTGCTAATGGCCAGTGGAGTCGGTGGAGTTGGATGTGGAGGCGAATGTGGAGTCAACTGAGTGGCCGGAGTCCCTCAAATCAACTGCCAGGGAAAATGAAATCTCGGCGCGTCAGTTGGCCGCGGCCCATTAGCATTTTGGCTCGGAATTTACGCTTTGAGTGCGTGATCTGATCGTTCGGGATTTGGGGATACTGACATGATTTCATCATCATCAAGTGACTGCCAAAGTGGAGGAGGGTAAAACGGTTATCGCTTATTGGTATTTTCTTTGGCATCAAGGATTTTCGTTCACATACGTTACTTTGGCTAACCTTTACTTACTTTGAGTGTTTCAGGTTAAGTTAAATCGAATTAATATTGATCTTAGGAATACCTTTTGATTATATTTGTTTTAACAAGAAAATATGGAGTTGAGATTTCATTCTCCCACCAAACTAAAATAGCGAAAAACAATTAAGAGGTTTAAATAACTAAGGCCGATTTTTCAATGTCATGTTAACTTCTGTCATTGAGTTCAATTGCTCAAACATGTTCGATTTTATTTCGCCCTCTAGATGCACGACCTACATATATTTATATATATATATTTATTTTAATAAAATCTTACTTTTGGAAAGTACCAATCCATTTCTACCAGATATGGCCTCAATATCGTGCCATTACTCCAATCCAATCGGTTGAAATCGGCGGTAATGGTGCGATGGCGACGCATCGATTGTCAAATGTCAGTGTAAAATTGTATTACTTCAATAACTTTGCCGTTATGAGGACTTAATTTATGAGTCGCAGCAGCAGCGGCAGCAACAACGGCAATGACAACGCAACAACAAATGCAAAAAGCAACTGCTGCACTTTTTGCTGCCACGTCCAGGACCTCTCAGTCCGATTCAGTGTCCTGTGTCCTCTGTCCTGTGTGTGATAATGTCCTGTTTAAATGCAATAATTTCAACTGCAATTTTCCGCGGGCCCCAACAGGACACCGTCCCGATCCCGTAACCGTTACCGTTACAGGACCAACAGGACCTACAGGACCTATCCCCTCTGCTTTATGGCCATTCCCCCACAGTCGTCCGCCTGTCTGGCCGTGTGACGACCAAATGACTGCCAGCTTGCATTTATTTATTGCTGACTGACGTGGCCCTGGTTCACGTGTTGGGCCTTCGGCAGAGCCATCCATTTGGCTTTTTTATAGCTAGGTTATGGAGCTATTAAGTGATAATAGGATTATAAAACAAAAATGATATTACGATTTTAATATAAGGTGTTCGTTCAATGATTAAATGTTCCTGTCTGTTTTTGCGCCCCTTTTTTTAAACTTTTGGGTTAGTAATCATTATGCTTTAAAACTCATACAAAAAGGTGTCTAAAAGTATGCAACAATATATTTTGTATGCGCAAGTCCAAAGATTTCAGCCTTAAAGACGAAGCACTGTCTTTGTTGCAAACTTTTAGACACTATTATAGGTGATTTTAAGTCCCTAATAATCCTGTTGTGTTCCTGTTTTTCAAAGCTTTATTTATTGTGGCATAGTAAAGCTTCATTTGTTGTGGCATAGTAAAACAATTAAGTTAACTAAGATCCGATTTCTCAAAGTCATGTTACAATTCTAGTTTGTTATCTGTCAGATTTAACAAGAATTAAATTTTTTCGAAGAAGAGGTTAAGAGGTTCTTATTGTTATGTTATTTTTACGAACAAAAAATCTTTACGTAGTCATTAAATATTTCAAGTCAACTTCAAAACTTAACATGACATTGAGAAATCGGACCCTATATAAACAATGTTTAATAAAATAACTAAATAACATGGGTTACAATCTTTACATTATTTTACGTACGCTACTGACTTTTAACCGGACTCCAATTTACCTATCTGCGCCTGGCAGTACTGACTGGGTCGCGATTTACGACTGCGGCACACGCAGGTGGAACCGAACCCTCACCTCAGCCGCCCCATCCTCGGGTGACCTCCTGCTGGGGGTCAGGGGGCCTTTTCGCGTCACTCTGTCTAGTTGGAGTCATAAAAACGAAAGTTATGACAACGCTGCCTGGATTTATGGGCATTTTGCAAAATTATTGTTATTTATTTTATTGATGTCTCGGCTTTATGCAATTGCAAAAATATTTTGCTGCATACATTTCAACGCCCAAGTGGTGAGAGAGTAGACTTCAAAGGGTCGTTGGGTTGGGGATGGGTATATAGGGCTGGGTTCGGGTTCTGCATCGTCAACGTGAAATGCACAAATGTGGCTTTTCACATTTTTCGCTGTCAGCGCAATTTATGTCCCTGACAGCGATAGGCATTTCCTTTGAAGTTTCAAGTGCTCGGCATTTAGTCCTCGCTCCGTTGACTCCGAGGCTGTTTCTTGGCTGGATTTTTACGAGTGATTGCACCAAGTGTCAATGTTGCGACGCGGCCCTCTTACCACAGAGCCCCGCAAATCGTGAGTATTTTGACGGAAGCGTGTCATAAATAGCACCGCATGTGGCCCTAAATCCACTCGAACCCTAAACTTTGAGACACATTCAACCGGCGGTTGATTTAGGTATTTCGCAGGGACTTTTATTTGGCTGAGTGGCAAAATAACTGCGGAAGCGACGTTACCTTATGGTCAAAGGAATTTGCATTTATGTATTAAGCAGGCGCTTTGCAAATTTAAAATCCAAAACTTGGTTGGAACCATTCTAAAAGACATCGATGATTTTCATAGCATACTTTTGGCCACCATTTTTAAGAGATTCTAAAACATTACATGTCTTATTTGGAATGTTCTTTATTTAATATTGTACATATTATAAGAATTATATTTAGAATCCGCAAACCCAAAAAATGCTTTATAAAGCCGGGACATATTCAAATTTGAAATTCTAAAATTTCGTTTATAATATCTAATGCTATTATAATACAAAACGATTAATATGTATTTTCATTTCGATTCATACTCTGATTAATGCATTATTCAAAAACAGCTTTGCAAATTATATAAGAAAATCTTCCAGTTTAACAAACACTCAACATCTGCAAAACCCTTCCAAGCAATTGGCACTTTACAAGAGCTGGTAAAAAGCGAAATTGATGGATAACAAATTGCAGGCTGACAAGCAGAAGGGGGAATAGAGTCGCGATTTGGGGGGTTGGTTCCAAGCAGAGATTTCTAATTCCGAAACAAGCAGTGACACATTTCGCCTGCCATTTGGAGAGGGTTCGTTGGGCCAAGGGGTATGCAAAAATCTGGACGAGTTGGCAATAACTTGCAACTGATAAATGATGCCCTGGGATATGTAGAATTTTTCTCTATTTCGGTCAATCGAATCGTTGATGGGGATGGGGCGCGAAATGAATGTGCGGGAATTCCATCGGTTGACAGTATTGTGTCCTCTGCGACAAGCAAAATATGTGGCCAAGATGTCACGGCCAACAAAAACAGAGTACGGAGAAATATAGAGCTGGAAAGGATTGGGGTCCGAAGTCCGAGCTGCTGGAGAACGATATGTGGGACTCTAATGCTCAGGCGCCCAACCCTTTTTGCTCGCCACTTGATTTTTGCATGTTTTCTGTGGCACTTCTATCGCTTTGACAGCTCGGCGGACTGTTGTCGTCCGTCCTCACTTTGTCTTATATTGTTTGGCGTTTTCCAGTTTGCCTTTCTATTCAGATTTTTTCCCATTTCGATGGCTTTGACAATTTGAAAGACGAGAGGCAGCGGACAGTCCGCGCCACACATTTGAATTTTATTGGCTTGCCTGTCAATGTTTCACAAAGACAAAGAGTTAAAATTGGGTAAAGGAGCTGTTGAAGGTGGTCACAAGGGTGGTAAGAATCTAAGGTTTTTTTGCAGCATATAAATATTTGTTGATAGGAAAGACACGAAAACAATAAGAACTTTTAAAAGTTTATATTTTAGAATATAAGTGCTCAATTAGGGTATGCACAAAGAGCAATATTCAAGTACATAATTCTTGAATTGAGAACATTAGTTCTTAAAAACCATGTAAGTACATTTTGGGTTCAATGTTCTCAATATCAGAACAAAATGGTAAGAGAAAAGTTAAATTGAGTTAATTTAACATGTTTAAAATATATATAATAAATATTTCCAACTTTAAAAATGTCGTTACCTTTTTAAGAACATTTTCAACTCATATGAGAACGTCAGAATTCTCTCCGTTTAGCTATTGGTGTACATTATGAATTTTTTTTTAAATTATTCTTAGTTTAAATATTATTAAAATATTACATTTTTTAACTTTGCATACTTTGCTTGAACAAAAGATTAACTTAAGACGACGACCCTATCATTAATAAATTGGAAGTTTTAAAAGACTAAAATCTTTAATATCATGATCAGCGATCAAAAGTGGCGCACCTTGCAAGCAGTGCTAAAACAACTTGGGAATTATAGCACGTCCAGTAGTACTTCAAACTTCAAAAAGCTTACATTCTTAGGTATCATATTTTAAAATCTAATTTTTTGCTGGTATGAAAAAATGATTTTATTAACATCCCGTGACTTACCACTTATTTGGCACCCTCCGATCCAGGCTCCTCATTTCAATTGCGATTTATTCCATCGATGATCTCTATAAGATTCAGAGCTGGCTCCTCACCGAAACTCTCCCACGCTGTTAAGCCAGGCCAACAAATGAACTGGCTGAGACACTCACTTGGAAATTATCTGGCAATCGCATTGAGAGATCTGCTCCGAGGCAAAAGGCTTGCCAGGTCGCCGGTGACAGTGGCTCTACCACAAGGTTTTGTCCCAGCACTTTGTACAACAAAACTTTTGTCACCCGCATTTGCTTGCTTTTTTCGATTTCTTTTCTTATTTTTGTATTTTACCTTCTTTTTTTTTATAGCTCCTCGACAATGACTGCGGGGAACAAGCTGCAATGTAGGCGTTGCAAAGCCACCGGTTCCTGCCACCGGTACAAGTGCTGTTCGAATGGAAGTCGAAGTAGCAGCAGCAAATTCGTAGCTTGTACTCTTTTGGATTTATTTCTCCTTTTGTAAAATTGTTAACAAATTTGGTGGCTGTCATGTTGGTAAGCGAGAGACAACAGCGAGTGGGTGATATATATCTTTATTAGAAGTCGAACGGAACCAGGGTCGAGTTCTGCAAGTTAGTAAGGCCAGGAGTGCATTAAATCAATGAATTAAGTTACTACACTTTACAAAAATGTGTGACTTTGATATGGAAATAATATTTGTTTTTATATGGTTGGGTTCTTTAAATTCAAGCTATGATAGTGAAGCAGAAAGTAAAGCTTTCTGAATTTTTTAAAGCTTGTAGAAAACTTGTTTTCATTTTTTATCTTGATAAGTATGCCTAAATACCTCTTGATTTGAGATGGTTGCTTCCATAATCCCAAAAAACAACCCCATTCACAACAACTGAGTACAGGTCGAAAAAACAACTTTTTAATCAAGTTCACACTGTTTGCTGTGAGTCAATTAACTCGAATGATTGAAATCGTTTTCGGTGGAGAAATGCCACTTAAAAAGCTTCTAATAAGCTGAGCAGCCGAGGCCATCCCTTCGGGGCAAGACAACCACAATGACAACATCGCAGGATAACAGAAGCGCCGGCACCCACAAAAGCAACCCCAGGGCAAAGGCATGGAAATTTCGCATCACAGTCATTGTCATTGTCATTGTCGTCATTGCTGGCGGGTCTAAACTGTGGTCCACTCCACTCTACATTCTCCATTCTGCGTACTACGTTCTCCATTCGAGACGACGACTCAGGACCCGGGATCTGACTTGGCCGGGCCGTCGCACCCATCAAAGTGTTGTCACTGTCAGTGCGAATGTCACAGACACATCAGGGATTAACGCGGCGGCGAAGGAAGAGCCGGGAACCGGGAACCGGGAACTCGGGGACGCCGGAACCCGGGAACCCCGGAAGCCGGATTTAAGGGTTTATGCGCGGTTGACAAATACGCTGAACCAAAACTGCTGAAAGGAGGGGAAAGGGAGGGGCTGAGGTAGAGGTATAGGAACGTGGAGCGTGGACAGTCGCAGAGGTTGAGACTGAGGCACCTGCCGCCCACAACATAATGCGTTAGTACAATGCACTGCAAGAAAAATATAATGTATTCATAAAAATTTAATATTATAGTTTAAAATGGTAAAACCCGATATATCTATAAGGAATCAATAAAGTGGCTCTCTTCCTTATTCGGTTATACCACAAAAATTACTAGGGATTCGAAAATCGCTTAGAAGATTTTTTGGTGTCCAAAAAATATATTTAATCTGAGGAGTATAATTATTTCATTCAGAATAACGGATATCTTTTATTCACTGCATACTTTTAGATACCTAAGATTATATTTAAAATTGACTTTAAGACCCTTGTGATCTGCCAGACTTTTCCATTATCCAACTTCTTTTAATCTTAAGAGTTATTGAAATTAAAATTTATTTTAATCTTTTGTATGGCATAAATACTTAATAATTAAAATACGTAATTTCTTTTTTAAGTTTTCCTTAGAGATCATAAAAATTTCTTGAAACTGAGATGGAATAGCCATTTAATAAAATTTTTTTTGTAATTTCTGGATAGATTTCTTCTGTGGAATGACATATATATTCCCAGAATAATAACAAAATGCTATTTTATTTAAAAAAATGTATTGTAGTGTGTTAACAGGGCTAAAATTCCGAATTAGTTTGTCAATTTATTGGAACAAGGATTAACATAACAACGAAATATTTTATTTTCTACTGGTTAATTTCTAAACATATATTTCTCTCAGTGCCGTCCTGTAGGCAAACAAAACGATGTCAACCGCAATGACAACAACAACAATAATGAGGGCAAACATCAACAACAGACAACTCAGGCGAAGTCAAAGGATTGTGGGCCCGAGAAGGCGTACCGGAAGTGAGGTGGTGGTAGAAGGTCGACGGGTAGATGGGTCGATGGTAGATGGGCACCGGGTCTAGTGCCCATTTCGTCATTACTTCAACCACATTTACATGTGTCAGGACAGGCAGCAGTGGCACCGGTAGGACAGCGGGCCTTTGAAGCATCAAGCTGCCGGGAAACAGCAGGATGGCCAACCCCCTTCTGACCAGCGAGAATCCACCACCCACCTTGTCCTTGTCCATCAAAGTCGCTGGAAGTGCTTTCAAGTTGCGAAAAGCCGGGAAGTTTCTTCTCTTTTGATGCCCGTGTGACCCCTTGGGCCCAAACCACCCATCCACCCATCCAGCCACCCACTCATTACGAATGTCCTGTGGCATTGTCGACATGTCCTACGCATTATAAACGAATTACTGTCGTCTCAGCAGCCCCTGCTCTACACCCCGCCCATGTGGAACCCGGACCTTCGAAAGGGGGGAGTTTTGAGTTTTAGCCGAGCCAAGTTGGTTAATCGCCGGTAAATTTAATTAGACACTGGTGTGGGTAAATTACGGTAAATAAATGTCTGACAATATGCAAACCGTAAACGGATGAAATGGGGGGAGGGGGAGTTGGGATTGGGGTGCTGATGTGCCTCGACTTTTAATCCATTCGGAAAGGTAAACATACCAGAGAGGCGTTACGGAACAGAAAATGTGAAATGCAAATTGTCCAATAAGCATTATTTTTAAACTGGATGAGGAGTTATGAGGCTGTCGGGAGTCATTTTGTGGATCCACAGAACAGGAGATTAAAAACTGAAAGCACATTTAATCTGAGCTATGGAAATATATTTATTTTTAAATGGACTTTACGTCTAAAATATATTTTTAAGAATTCCATATTATATATGTTTTCTAAGTTTATGTAATTTAAATCTGATTTGTATTTCCCTTTAGTAAAACACAGACTTACATATTTTTATAATTTACCAAGATTTATTCAGACACTATTTGTATTGACTTGGAGCAGTAGCCCCCTGGTTATGAAACTTGATTACTTTCTTTTACCACTACATGGCATTTTTAGTTAATTTCTTATTCAAAAATCCCCCACCTTTCCTTGTCATTTTGAATTGAGCACATAACTAGGCGCCAACAGAGAAAATTAAAAAGAACCCCATTTGGAAGTTACCTGCCAGCCAATTTGAGATAAATAGCTGAACATGAATGCAGTTACAGATGCGTTTTACAAGATTGAAGACGCCAAGCCGTGACTGAAGAGGGGAGGCAGTCGGCCCGGGGAGGAAAAGCGATATCATGTAGCGAATTATGAGTTTTCCCCTCCCATCGAGCGACTTCACACATGCGCCTGGCTGGCTCGCTTTTTATCGCCCATTCGCGCACTTAATAATTGAAAAGGAAGCAACGATCTGCCAGGCTGCTCGTTCAGTCGCCGCTAACGCGTATCTCGTAGTTTGTCTAGGCCCAGTCCCCAGCACCCCCAGTACACCCCAGTGTCCCGAAGTTCCCAGTTCCCATTCTCCAGTACCATTTTCCTGGCCCCTTGTTCCGTCGCCTGTCCAAATGTTTGTCGATAAATTTGCGGATGTGCGAGTGTCTTGTGCGTCGCGCTCTTGGCGGATGGCGGATGCCATCACTCGCGAATCGCGATTGCCAGGCGCCGTGCTCCAGCAGGACAGTGGTGCCATATCTGGCCAAAAATGTGGATAGAGCTGGCCAAGAAATAAAGAGTTTACATAGACAGTTCTAGAACATGTGGAATGCAAACTGTCCTACAGCTTAACATTACTAGAAAACGGATAAAGCGCTTTAAATATTTATAAAAGCAGAAAAAATATGGTTTATATTTTTTGAAATTCCAAAAATCATGAGTTTTTATATTGAAAATGTAAGATTAACATAAATATCAAAAATCTATTGGAGCACATCTTCAATTCGACTGAAGTCTGTAAATTGTTATAATCAAAGCATTAATATCCGTTACATAAAAGGAAGAATTTACAAATTTTTCAAATATTGTAACCTAATACCAATTTTCAAAGGGTAATGAATCATGAATTACAATTTTAAAAATTGTATAAATTAAAATATAATGTGTCCTATAAGACCTTTTATAATTATAATATTATTTGGGTTTAGAGTAATCGGAATTTAAAATCGCTTACGATCAATAAAAACATCATGTGCAAGAACTTATTAACTTTTTATTAAATTTTTTTTTTAGATTTAAAGTGCGGTTGAAGAAGTATCCCATGTCAATTTTAACAATTGAGTTATTTGAAGTGTCTATGGGTATTTTGATAAACTTGCAAGTTCTTAAAAATTCTTCACCAAAAATATGATTTTTTAGACGGTCCTGAAAAATAAGACCTTTCTTACAACCATTTCAAAATCGGTCCGGGACGCAAGTTGGTAAAAATTCTTAGTTACTTTTGATTTTCGTTTGGAATCCGTTTTCTAGAATATTACCAAATTTTAGAGATGCTAAAGCAGTGTGCGCCTTCAATCCCCTTCACTTCCCCTCAGGCTAGTTGCATCGACATCGTCATCAGCTCGGCTGCATTCTGAATTCTGCATTCTGCGGTTGCTCGTTTGGGAAATTTGAATTTGATTTTGTAATGGGGGAGGGGTCACGACAGAGGGGTAGTCAAGGAGGGTTGAAGGGGGGACGACGGGCTGGCAATCTGCGCGGCGTAAAAGTTATTGACAATGGGATGTATCTGTCGGGCTGGTGTCATTAATGGCGAATGCTTTATGATCGCATTGCCAGTGCAATTTTCAACACATTTTGCGCTCGTTTCAGCTCGGCCGATGATTTTCATGTTTATTGAAGTGTAGATATTTTTATCTATTTAGAGGCGCAAGTGTTTATTTCGACTGATTACATGCCGCTGCATCTTTTCGCCCTCGCTCTGCACTCAGTGAATATAATTTTCAAGAAATATTCCTTGTTTTTGTTCTTTTGAACGCTTGATAAAATTATGGGTCCCAAACTGGATTTCATTGAAGGTCTGTCTGCGGAATGATTTGGCCATAATAAATTCGCTTTTGTATTAGAGCGCAAGCTAAGTAATAGCAAACAGTTGAAAGGAAAATAATTAGAAGAGGAATTTCAATCTTTTTCTTTCAACTACATATGTAAGTGTTATTTAGAAAATAATGGTATTTCCTTATAATTATACTACATAATAATTTGGATACTAGCTTTATTATTAACTATTTTAGCTAAGAGATGTTCATTGGGGTCCTAGGTTATATTAAATGTTCTTTTTTAAACTGCTGATAGGCCATATATAGTACATAGGTATACATTCTAACAACAATAACTGGAATTCGATACGAAAACGTGAATAATTTTTAAATGTTACGATATAAATAAGAACATACAGAATTTTCTACATACCTTCCTAACTATAGTTGTAATTTCTGCTTTAAGGAAACGACTTTAAAGGGACATGGCAAGGTGTCTGGATGGCGGCCATGTGCATTTGTAAAACTTTTAAAGAACTCACATTATGGACAGGGAGGCAGTGGCACTAAACCCTCGGCCACCGCCCATTCCCCGGTGTCCACATGACTTTGTTTGAAGTAAGTTTTCTGAGGGCATCCAGTAAACAATTTACGACGGCGCTGATGATGACATGGCCGGCGGGGATGACGCTGTTCCGAGGATGATGCCGCTGAAGATGAAGCTGATGATGGTGCTGATGATGATGATGAGGACGACTGCGAGTGGAGCAGCTGTTGTGTCCATCGCACTTAGCTACCGAAACACTTTCCACTTTCCACGGCGCATCTTCTTTGGCTGGGCACTGTGCATTTCGAAACTATGTACGGGTATTTGGAAAATCCTGAGGCGCTTTGTGCGAAAAGTCGGACTCGTTTCAACGCCTGCGAAACGTCCCTCGAGGGAGTCCTGCAAAAAGCATAAAAGTCAAATGCACTTGCCGCCTCCAATGATTCCGAGCTGGTTGCTTTTGCTCCTCTTTTCCTGCTGAGGGAATCATTTTTCAACAGTTCATGCATTTTCCGGCATAATGAAGTGGCCGCCATTCGAGATCCACCAAAGTCCCAGCTTCATCATCATCCACTGCATTTAGCTACAATATCTCTTTACGCCCTTGGCTCTCCGCTTACTCTATCCGGAATTGGAGGATAATAAGGGTATATTGTTTTCATCGAAGTGTTAGGTTTTGTACCACAATTGAATAATATTAAATAGCTAATTTAAGTCCTTCTAGAGGGCTGCAGCAATACGATAGTTTTTAAATCACTTATAAGGCCGCCTAAAAGTATGCAACACTATATATTAGGTCTTGAAATGCGATAACTTCATTCCTATTTACTGCATACTTTTAAACACCTCTATGAGCGTTTTCAGAGTGAAAGCGATTTAAAAAGAATTTCAAAAAACATTCAGGAGTAGGTAATAAATTGTAATACCTCCTGAAATTACCCGGTATCACAAAGACGATCCCCTGTTTTTTTCGCGTTTTTCCGCTTCCACTTTTTACTCTTTGCCTTTATTGTTTCGCTTTGCCATCTGCTGGCTTCATTTTCATTTTTATTCTTCAGACTTGGCGGCAATAGATCATTGCGGTCGGCTGAACTCCTTAGAGCCTCCAGTCTCAACGGCCCGGAATTTCTTATTCAATATGACATTCCTTTGGGGGGCGTCACTTTATCGTCCTGGCACAATTTTCACAATTGTTTTGTATTTATTTAGGTTAATCCCTTCTTTTTTTTTCCTCCTGCTCGGAATAAATCCGCTTTTTATTTCAAATATTTGCTCGCTGGTCTTTGTGTATTTTTATGACGAGTCGGAATTGTGCAGCTTTTGTAATGCAATGTACACACTGGCCCGACGAGGTTAAAGTTGAAAGTCGGATAAATTACAATTAGTAAACACTTCACAAAGATTTGTGCCATGACACTCATGAAAAGTTAACAGAACTAAAAAAGTTAACCATCTTGTCAAATGGAAATCCGTTTCGGTGTGTTTTTAGGACTTAGGTTGATTGGAGTGATTTTTGCCTGATTATGGTATGGATTTTGGGCTTATGACCAGAACTAGATTTATGTAATGTATTTGCTAAATGAAAAACAGTTTTATTACATTTTTTATGGGAACGTTTACTTGAGTAATAGTTCACAATTTTTGTATGTTGCAATACACATATCTTAAACATCTCATAACTAAGTCAGAGTATTGAATCTTTACTATGATGTAGATAAAATCAAGACATTTTTTGTAATATCAATTTAATTTTTAAGGCCACGTCTAATATAATGCTCATACTTTATAGTTATCAAAAAAGGTTCGTAATTCTATCGCAAATAATCATAAAATAACTCTGATTTAGTCAATGCCAAGTGTGTCAAACCGTTGGAAACTGAGTGGAGTGGACACAGCGACTACAACAAATGGAAAATCCAGGGAAAAGGCGAAGGAAAAACAGTGCCGGCAACAACAACAAATAAAGGAAGGAGCCATGAGGACGAGGAAACTCTGACAGTGACATGGACATCACTTACAAAATGGAAGTCCACCTCCGTCCATTCCATTTTATTCTCCGCTGCATGGCAGGGATACATCCTATATAATATATATATATATAAGTGCAGCCACAACCAATGTGTGTGTGTGTGTGTGTGCTGCTGGACACTCTATTTGTGTTTCCTCTGAAAATTTATTGTAAAACTTAAAAGTTTTGATGGAAAAATGAAATAAATAGTGACATCACTAAAAGTAAAGAAATTATAAAGTGTCACCGGGGATGATAAGTGGGGCTACAGCAACAATAACAACGGCAAAAACGTCAACAGGAGCACTGACATGGCCAGCAACAAACCGGCCAAGTTGATGCAGGCACCGCCAGGACTTTAATAAGGACACTGGACAAGTGGCCAGAGGAGCGGTAGATAGAAGACGTCGACATCAAGTCCTCGGAACGTGGACACGGACAGATGGGCCAAATGGACACACCAACTGAATGGGGGTCAAGAAAAGCAATTGGTTGTATCGAAGGTTGAGTTATTACACAGGTAAGGTTCCTATGACGGAAAGAATCACCAAATTAATTGAGTCAAGATATCACTAAATAAATTTCATATTTTGAGCTGGTCCTATCGATTATTTAAGCCACTAAAAATATATCAAACAATTTCTTAATAAATTTTCCTAAAAATTGATCTTACGACACATAAAATTAAGGTATATTTTTTAGTAAAAAACTGCATGCTTCATGGTCTGCGCATTGCTTTAAAGATTATCACTCATACGTACTGTTGCAATTGATCAATCAGATGATCTATCATCTAGGTGGCGTGGATTCCAACCAAAAATGTGCTCCATTTTTTTCCCCATTTTCATTTTGTTTTAAATTATCTTTAAATTTATATGGTTAGAAAATGGAAAACTTAAAAAATAATTGTCCAAAAACACTTATAATACATTTTGTAACATCAATAAATATTTCAAAAGCAGTAAACCATAGTCAATAGTTTTTTAGGTCAAAAGTGCCTTTGAGCGTCTTGAAAACCCATATTAATTTTACATATATCAAACTAATATATGACAAGAAGTGTACTTCAAGTATATGTATCTTTGGATTGTTTTTTTATATCATATATATTGCAGCCAACGAGTCGCCCTTTAAATTAAATCATATTTTTATATTGCACTCTGTCCAATTTATTCACTTAACCAAGGGGAATTTAGTCCCTAAAACCCCTCGAAACTACTACAAACATTTCTATGTCTATTTTAACTCCACTCGCATGGGGGCAGGGCAACTCCGGAGAGGCAGCAAATTGACTGCTTCAACGAATCTAAACGTCAGAAAAACTTGAGAGAACTATTTAAAGTTTTTCTTTATTTTTATTCGTGTCGTCTACGGTTTTATTTTATTTCTTACATTTTATATCCTGAGCTGGCTTAGCTCTTGAAGCATTTCAACTTTCACATATACTCAGAGGACATCAAAAAGTAAAATGCAGGACATTCGCTTAAAGTTGTGCCCAGAGTTTGTTCGCCATCCTTTTATTGTTGCCCACTTGCTTTATGGCAACGTTTACTTTCCATCATTATTTAGCACAAAGAAGAGGCGACAAACCACAAGGGAGGACCATGACGAACGGCGGAGTCTGCTTGACCAGGAACCGGGGGAACCAAAATGCCCGGATACCAGGATGACCGGAGACAGGGGGGCCAGGAACTTATCTGACTATTTATAAGTAGGTATATATATTTAAGTGCTTTATTTTTATCTGATATGATATGATATGACATAATATAATATGATATTATATGATATGATATTCTATGATATGATATGCTATGATATGATGCTATATTATGATATGATATGATATTCTTATAAAATATTTAATAATCTGATATATTTTACCGTTTCCCCATTAACATAAAATATGTTATATTTTACTTATCATTACAATACCCTTCATTAAAGTATTATCTGTCTACAACCTCCATATAAATAAACCATATTTTAATAAAATGTATCTCCATTTTGAGGTAATCCTTCAGCTAAATTTTAAAATAAAATAATCATCTCAAGAAATGTTTAATATTTTACATGACATTACAATACTCTTCCTTTAGGTATAATCCCTCTACAAGCTCCTAATAAATAACCCATATTTTAACAAAATTTACATCTATCGATGAAAATTGGTAAGGAAAAGGGGGAAAATAAAAACCAACCACACACACATAAAATTCCTTGCCGACGAAACCAGGACGGGAAATTCCGATGATGTCGTGTGAGGACGAGGTTCGAGGAGGATATGGTAAATGTCGGTAAAGCTCGGACATGTCGTCTGATTTCGATGTGAGAAGTTTAAAAACCGTCCGTCAGCCAAGAAGGACACGAATGAGGAAGCGCGGGGGCTTCCCTTCAAATACATGTCTAGGACCTAGCGTCTGTGCGACATTTTTCACTTAAGCTGACAGTTATGTACTCGACCAGCTGAACCCCCCTTGAAAAAAAACCCCCACTTTTCGGGGGGTCAGCTCGGTGTTCGCTCAGCTGTCATTCATGAGTTGCCGTTTACCGTTATTAAAAAATTACATACTTACTGGTTTGAGAGCGGGGGCGGTACGAAATAGCAAAGAAGAAATAAATTCAAAAGTTTCACATGCACTGCGAAACATCGGGGTTCGGAATTCGGGACCCAGGACATTGGGGAGTATTGTGACGCTTGACACGTCACAAGTTTATAGTGGCTTTTGACAGCTCGGACATACTTCGTTCTCCCTTCAACCATCCAAAACCACCCCTCCCTCCCACAGGGTTACTTACTTCTCTTTTTTGACATAACAACGGAAAAAAGTTCTTGACTTTTTCTATTTGACGGTTGATTTTATATTTCTCTTCCTGTCGCTGGTGGAGGTGGGTTCCAGAGGTGGTTTCCGGAGCTGGATACCGTCTTATCCCTATGTAAAATGTTTTGGATCCCTGCACAAACATAGAAAAATAAAAGTTTCCTGCACTTTGCCTCAACTCTTTGATGATGATTTTGCGGTCACTCGTGTTTAATCCTTGGAGACATGTGTCGAACACGAATTTCGTTCGCAGTGAATATAAATAATAATTTCTGCAGAGCAGAACGGGATGGAGGTGGGTGGGGTTGCCTATGGCATATATCGCATGTATACTGTATGTGTGGCCCTGTAGGTCTCCCCAGGTCCTGCCTGGCCATATTTGCCACAGACAGCTTGTCGATCTTTATAATGTTGTAATTGAAAACTTTTTTCTCTCTCCCCGGTTTCCATTTTTGTTTTTGTTGTCCCCTAGAAAAACATTTCTTTTAAAATATTTTATACTTTTGATATGTCATGCTGGCTGAAAGCTGTCGACTCGAGCCGAGGCAAGTGGACAGCAGCAAATTTTGGCCAAAAATATGTTGGGAAGTACTCGGACCGGAGGAGGCCCTTTAGTTGGTTGGGTGTTGGGCTGAAGGACCCTGGATTTTCGGTAAGCGGTGAGCCAGCTTAATTGAAATTAAGAAATTCTCATTCTCTTTTTTGTTTGAGGGATTCACCAGAATAGGGGTAGACAACTATTATAGCTTATAATTACAGATAATTGAAGTTAAGATATTATTTTGCTTATGACATTTAGGGCCGATTTTTCCATTTCATCTAAACCTGGGAAAACTATTTCTTCCTAACTAATAAACTAGAACCTCGACTTTAAAGAAAAAAAGAAAGAAATAACAAAAATCTAGAACCATAAGATTCAACTTTTTATGAGAGTTAGTTTTCAAAATCTTCTAAATTGGGATTTCCAATACATTAAAAAAAATTGTTTTCAAATAAATATATGCAAATTCAGCCTGGCTGAAATGAAACTCGAATCTGAGCTGCTTCATATATGTATGCGCTTGAACCCTAATTCTCCAACTCCAGTGACATTTGCCTAGAGGCTGAGTCTTGAAAAGAGACACTTGGACAAATGAACATTTGCCGAAAAACTGCTTGGCTGAGTGACAGTCAGCAAGACAGCCAGCAATGTTCAGTTTTCAGTTTTAAAATGTTAAGATGGCAAATGGCAGCCCACTCACTGGCGGAAACTAACAAACATACTGCTGCACAACTCTTGTCTAACCGAACACGTTGATATGTCAGAAAGTATTTTTAGATTTTAGGCAACAAAAACTGCCAATAAACTACGTTGGCGGATGCAGTTTGGACAAATGACAGAAGATTCGGTAGGGGGAGACGCAAAAGAAGGGGTCAAACGACAAGTTGCATGATGGACCGGAATATATAGAAATAGATTTTCATGTCGGGAGCATCACAAACTCCTTTTGACCCAGGCCAAAAACCCCGAAATCTTGTGAGAGGAAGTTCGTTTTGCACACACTCGAAGGATGTTCATCAAAGGCCGGTGAAGTGTGGTATGAAATGAGCAAAAGTCTGAACTAGCAAATGCTTTTTTTGTCATTTCCTTGTGGCCATGTACGCAAAAAATATTTTATTTTATTTCTGAGTCTCAAGTGAGCCGGCATGCACGTACGTTTACTGGCCCGATAAAGTCCTTTAAATCTTGTTCTTGAAATATAAAATAAATATTTGACATTTTCCACTCCCATTCTCTGCCTGGCAGCTGATGACAATGACAGGCATACAAATGCATTTAATTGTGGGTCACAGGTTCTGGGGAGGTTGACTTGGCCTCAAGTCACTTGTCAGGTTCCCCTGGTTCGTTATCTTTGAGAACCCGCAGTCACCATTGATTTTCACATTGACCTCCGTTGTCTCGAGTGTTTATTTAAAAACTGGCTTAGCAAATACAGAAATACGTTCTTCATTGCATTTATTACAGTCAGTAAAAGGCAAGTAAACATTTAAAATGTTGTTAGTATATTAACTTAATCGTAACTGTCTAAACAACTTACTTAATACCAACATTGGATTGTACTGAAGAAACTATTTCAGAATTTATATTTACTAAATATAAATCAAAAATTGATTGAATAAAAGGACATAATTAGTCAAATAAACTCTGAAATAAGAATGAGTAAGGTGCTGCATAAACAAATTTATTTAATGAATCAAAAAGCCGTGAAAGCAATTAAAATTTACCTTTAGGCCACGTTAGCCACATCATAATTTTACCCGTACGATAAGCGCCAAAAGCCGATCAAATTTTCCGAGTTAAAGCCCATGAAACTGGCTATAAACCAAGTACATTTGGTTATTAGTTCGGTAGCCGGTCATTAAATGAGCGACAACTTCGACTGGCGGCATCATTACACCAGCATTAATATATCACATGACCAAAAGAGGCCCCATTCCCAGGTTCCCCGAACCCCCAAACGACCGGACGCAATTGTGGCCGTGTGTGTATTTTTTCGCGCTGTCCACCATAATTGGCAAAAATTAATTAAATATTTTACAAATGAATGATTCAGCGTTACAGCGGCATCCCAAGAGGGTGTGGTACGGTACTGGTTGCCCAACAACAGCTGGGGGAAATAATGGCTCAGAGACCGGACCCACAGAATCATCAGATCAACCGAGGTGGGCGCCACTCAAATGCAGGACTGCATTTGAATTATGTCAAATCCATTTTGTTTTAATGAAACGTTGATTGTTTCGCAATTAATTTTCTATTGTTTGACAGTAATTATTATTATATTATAATTTATATACGCATTGTTTTGAAGCACAATGCCCACAGCACACACACATAAGCACAACATGGGTACAACAACATGAAATGTTTGGTCTAAAGTTAAAAGTAGTTGAAATTTGTATAGGATTTGGCCATGTCAATAAAGGGTTCCTGAGAGCGATTGTAATTTGTATTATTTGTATAGAAATTTGCAACTATTTTTATACGGGATATTGATATTAAATATTTATGTTCGATAATTTGGCCTTTTTTTTCGTCATCTTAGTCTTTTCGTTTTATATGCACTTTCGAATACACATTCTACGGATGAACTTCTTCAGTGCATCTCAACTTTCCCCATCTCCACTCATATGTGTTCGTATATTTGAGATATTTTGGCCATTTGCTGGGAAACTGGCCATCGCCATCTTGAATATGGGCCCATAAATCGTTTACATTGGTTCGTCTTCGTCAGTTAATTTAAAACATGTCAGACAACTCGGACAACTTTGGACAATTGATTGACGTTTTAAAAGTTTAGCAGAGGAGGCGTTCTTGCAGCAGCAACAACCACACGTGCAACATGCAACTCGAGGCCACTCGGAGCAGGTTCCTCCGCCCCCGATCCGCTTTGGGATCTGGTCGAGACCATCGAGCTGGACTACGACCAACTGTTGGCCGCCTGACCAGAATATGCAGTGACGTTTTGGAATTGCAAAGAGGCCGAACTCCGTCGAGCCCGGGCCAAAGTAATTTATTTATTTTCCATTTGTCTTGACGATGAGCAAACGAGCCAAGTGATGGCCCCGGCCACGCTTCGATGAATGGCGTTGGCGTTGCCATTGCCTTTGCCTTTGCCCGGGTGGCTCTATGTGGTTAGGATTGGTTGGGATTGGTCTGGTTGGTTCTGGCCACGGAGTGGGTCCATCGTTGATCCACTCGGTTGAGCTTGGATGGGTGAGAACGAGGCCAAATTGTTACAGATATACAATTTATTTTCGGCACTGCATTTTTTGTTTAGGTAGTTGGAAACTATAGAGTATAAGTAAGTACGCTGAAGATCAAACTTTTCTCAGAGGAATTCATGAATAAGGACATAATATAATGAATTATTTAAAGTTTAAAGACTTGCTTGATTTTTATTCATTATTTTGAAAAGTCGTGGCAGCCTAAACATGAACAAATTTATTAATTCATAAAACCTTGTTAAGCTGTATACCATTTTTTCTCTAGCTGTCTATAATGTTTCAATAAATCCAGACAAATAGTTAAGAACAAGTGTGATAGAGCTTTTATAAAATAAGCTGATAATTTTTTTTTATAATTTAACATTCGCTAATATAGTATTGTTATTTTAAGATGGTAATTTATATCCTTAAATGTAAAATATATTTTTTATTCTATTTATTATTTGTTATAATTAATTAAAAACTACTTAAACACTAAACCACTACTAGCTAAATGTCAAGTGTCTTATTCAATAAGTTATTGTGGTTATATGTTTACATATATGACGTTTTTGATTCATTTTGAAATAAATTCTGTTAGAAATTGGAAAGAAAATGTAAAGTATTTTGAAAGTTTTTTTTGTGGGTCTTGAAGAATAAATACATTTACATTTTGTAGGCATATCAATACCAGATTTAATGAGCTATCTATAAAAATCCCCATTTTTTCCAGATATTTAACTCAGATAAAGTGTAAAACAAAAAAATAATGTATTTTAATACACATTATCCAATCCCTAGAAAACCATTCTTAGCTATACCATTTTCCTATCAAGAAATTGCTGAGGGAGGAGGTCTCTGCTTGAATTCCCCTAAAGTATCTCTCTTTATCTATGCTGTTTTTGATTCAAACGTCTTCCATAGCCAGCCATCCATCCATCCGTCGCGTTGAAGACCCCTCACCCACTTCATCAAAATCGAACATTATTGAGCTTGAATACAGTGCAGGCTGCGCCTCTTTGAGAGCCAGCCCCTCGAGCATCTCACACACATCCATCCATCCTGGAGGACGACAGCTGCAGGAGATTGCCTTGGATTGGGATTGGCCAGTGGAATGGAGGTGGAGGTGGAGCTGGGCCAGTCCAAGGACATGCCAAGGCGCTGGACGATGGATTAGGAAGCATCCTTCCTCGCCGCTCGCTGCAAGGAAGCGCAGCGATGCGAACGTCATCGTGATCAAGTTGGACATCGCAGCGCGTTGTTTACTCGAGTCCAACGTTATCCTTTTTGGCAGTGGCCGCCTTTGTTGTTTTGTTATTTTTCATGTCAGTCAAAGAATTGGCAACGGACATGGCCGATGAAATATGCTATACATATACATATATCTCCCATATATATTGCGATCGAACTGGCGAGGGACAAACTTGGTCGTGGAGCACATTGCATCAATATTGAAACGTCAACATCAAACTTGCCCAGCGGCCAAATGGCGCTCTCACAGGATAGACAAAGGACGATGTGCAGGATGTGCTGCCTCGACCCAAAAAGCTGATGAAGAGTTCACATTTTTCTTTGTATGATTTGACGAATGAGCTGTCATCTTGCATTGGAAACTCAGGCGAATATCTCCCATGTATCTCCACCCACTTTCTCCCCTGGACAACTCAACACAGCTGATGGCCTTTCTTGTTTGTATTCCTTTTGAGAAAAAATTTTGATGGCAAAAAGTTGCTGACCATTCCGTTTGATGCTTCGTTAAGGGGGAATAATAAAAGGCTGGAGAGCAGTGGGCAAGGAAACGAGATTTCATTTGCTTTTGGCTAAATTTCAAATTGAACTCTTCAAACTGATTCTGTTTATATTTCTGTGAAGAATCATAGGTACTATTCTACACAGCTATTTTTCTGTGGGATAGAAATTTTTAGGAATATTTTTTTTTTAAATTTAAGTTTTACCGTAAAACAAGTTCATTCCAATCTATTGAAAGCAAAGTCGGACAAGAATCCATAAGACCTTGAAGAACTTTTGTTTTCTAACAAGCTGGTAATATTATCTTGAGTTGTATTTATCCTACTCTGAGATATTCGCAATAATGCAATCTTACTTATGATGAAAAATTTATATGGAGCGATTCTTTTAGTCCTATAATGTGATCATCAATTTTAATTTAACGAAATGATTGATTGATTGTAAAACAATAAAATAAAAATTATTTTAAATTTATGTTTAAGTAATCAATTTAAATTTAAATAAAATATTATTAGGTATATAACCTACCCATTTAAAAAAAATATCCAAATAGAACTTTCTAAAATGGTTCATAGCCATTTCTGAGACCAACAAAGTGTTGTCAAAAATGATTCCCTTGAGGACCTGTGTATATATGTACAATATATATGTATTTACAATCCTTCCCCCAAAATGTTGCTCCTTTTCCGACCATCGACGGCTGGGGAACACTTTTATTGATGCCCGGACATTCATCACGATTTCTTGGAGCCGGCAGACGCTTCGTGTCACTCTCACGTCCTGTCCTTGGAGTCCGGAGGAGCCCCAGCCCCCAACTGACCCTCCGCTCCCGCTGATGGCTCCATAAATGATGCAATAATTTTTTCATCTTCAGACGGGGGCAGGACAGGCACGGAGCCGAGGAAAAATCAAGAGAAATTTGCCTCTGGGATTTGGGTTCGTGAGCGGGAAAGGATTTTCGTTGCTGGCATACGTTTTGTTTGAAAAATGCACAGGACATTACGAGGAGCTTCGGCTGCTTGGATCTGTGATGTATGACGGCTGGTCAAGGGGGACAAGGATGGGGGGATGGTGTATGGTGCACCGAGTCTGCGTCCTTGGGGGGTGGGCTGGATGGAGAAAGGGACTTTCCTTTTCGTCATCTTTCGGGGTCCTGACTGACCGTCAGCCCTGTCTCGGCGCTCTGCTAATGGCTCCGGTCCATTATCTCGTCATGTTTGTTACGAAATTTAATTACTCTTATTTATTTTTCACTGCCCGTTCTCATCCGCATCCACGTCCGCATCCGCATCCGCGTCCGCGTCCTTGTCCTGTTCTGGTTTATGATTTTCAACTTCGTCAAAAAATGCGAAGGCAAAAATTAAATGTGAAAAAATGAAATTAAAAACACTTTTTGCATAAAGCGTCCTCCGCCCATTTCCTTCTCATGTTTTACCATCGCCTAATGTTTTGTCACTTGAACTCTCAACAAAGCCATCATATTTTTTTCCTGGGTTTAGGGGTTGGAGTGTCTTGGGATGAGTGTTTTGGGAAAAATCTAATAATATGTTTCGGAAATTATATTTTTTATTGTTGACACGTTGACGTCAGATATTTTCTGGATTTTAATGTTAAATGGAGATATTAAGGTTATAGAGGAAATGTACATACATTACCATAATACCAGAGAAATATTGAACTTAAACATAAAAGGTAACTGTTCAAGAATGATTAATATATTGAATATGTATATATTGAATATTGAATAATATATTGATATTATAAACTTATTTAACGATTTGACAATGTTTTTCTTTAAAGTAATAACAATTACTTATGGAACTTAAGCTTTAATAATCATGATCGGTCGTATTATTTATTTCAATGTAAACATCTTTGCTTTCTGTAGACTTAAAATCGTACCCATTTAAAATCAATACTTTGATGTAGTCCTTTTTCCGGAGGTTCCTTTGCCCTATGTGCAGATTCTTATCAGTCTCACTTTCGCTGCATACTTTCGGGATGCGAGGAATACGTAAAAAGGACTTGATGGCGAACAAATGCTTAGATCCTTTAAGATTTGTCTTCTTTCTCTTGCAGTCGTCGAACAATCCTTTTGAAATTAAATGCCCCACGGAGATGCTGACTAAGGAAACTGTTCCATTGACCAGCGATGGAAGATGGGATTCTTTGCAAACTCCTGCCGTCCCGTGCATGTCCATCATTTGCTTTTGTCTTTCGGTTTTGTTTGCACACGCCATTTCTTGCACAAAATCCTTGCAACCTCAGTGGCGTCAGCAGCCTCTTAGACCTGCCACGCCCCCCGATGGAAATGCCCCCGCCCCCGTCCACGCCCACTGGCATCCCTGCAGCTGTCAGTCAATGTGTCGTGTCACAGTGTCTCTCCATCTGTCTGTCACTTGCATGTCTGTATGTCTATTCTACGTGACACCAGGCGAGCGAATTTCCAACTCTTCCCGCTTCATCCCAACTTGCAAGCCTGCTTCCTTGCCAGCTTGCTTTCTTGCTTTGCTTTCCTTTCCTGCTTGCCTGCCTGCTTGCTTGCTTGCTTTCTTGCCGGTTTGCTCAAGTTTTCCCCGGCAGGACGAAGGGGGCAGGAGGAGGCAGGACCTCCAGTGAAGGATGCTCTGCAAGCGATGGATGGATTTTTGGATTCGCAACTTGCACTTGGATTACAAGTCTGATTTTGATGCGTACATGTTTGTCCCGCTCTCAGTTCAGTTCAGTGCGTGGGGATGGGAAGTACACATTGCACTTGCAAATACACTGAAATATTATTCTTGTACTGTCAAAATCGATATGAAGTGCGAAAACCATACTGAGACTATTTTCATGGCTATATTGAAAGGGCTTCATTTTGAAAAACAAACTTGAGAGCATTTTCTTCTTGAATTCATAAAGTTTTCTTTTCAAAAGGGTAAGAAGATTAATTCTTAAATGGTTATCATTTGATCAAGGATTTTTTCCAATCTTAATTTTTCAATGGTTATAAGCATAAGATTTATAAGATGTTGCAGAACAGAATATGTCATGTGGCTAATTTCATCAATTCTCAATACTCAATCTATGAAAATGATATTGGTGTGAAAAATGCTTTAAACTTTAGCATGGAATTTAAAAAAAATATATAAACCCGTTTAAATCATAAATTTTATTTATTTGTACACACTTGTATATATTTTAATAATTATTAATTTTTTTCGTGTAGAAGCCCCCGAAACCCTTCTCTATTATGGGTCAACCTCACACAAATACGAGAGGCTGGGCGAGTGTGGGAACGCTCAAGTTTTCTTATGCTTTTGTCTTTGTGTCCTTTTATTATTTTATTCCCTGGCCTTGTTTTAATTCACAGCGTCTGCTGCCGCGTCATCCTTCTGGCCCGACTTTGTCTTCGTGGCAGTAGTGGTATCCTAGTATCCTTCTTCGTCTCCGGCAACATTGTCTCAGCCTCAGTGCTCCGCATCCTTGGCAAGGAAGCTCACTTCGTGTATGTGGTATATGGGTCCTGAGAATGGAACTGGGAGGCGGCGGCTCTTGTTGTTGGGTTGTAAGTGACATTCGCAATTTTCAAAACTATTGAATGAGTGACAAGTTCTGCAGACACGATTGAAACTGACAGTTAACTCGAGACTCGGCAAGCAGTGACTTGCATTGAATGTGGAAGTACTGTATGCAGTTATATCTTAGAAGGAGGTAATGGGGACCCACAAACCATCACTAAATATTTTTCATTGTTTGAGCTTTAATGGCAAAAATGCATGTTTATTACACAGTTTAACAGTTTATGTTATTATTTTTAAATATTTATTTATTTTAAGCAGTTTCTTTATATTGTAAAAACTCTTTTGGTATATATACTAAGTAACATCGGAATTTAAATACTATTTTTCTTAATTATCAATTATGACTTTTAACTAATTTTTACCGACTTTAAGCCCATTTTATATTTTTACTTCCAATAACAGATGAATGGCTGCGCCAATAAAATGCCGAAATGAATAAGATTGTGCTGGCCATCGGACAGATGACGATGATGATGCTATCAACTGGTTGAAGAGGTGACTCACTGGCCATTAACAATTTCATTTATTTTGTCGCATCCAATAAGTGAGTTGGGCTCGGTCTGCCGGGGACATTCGACCCAGTCTGTCTGTCAATGTCAACATCAATGTCACTGCGTCCTGGACCAGACATTTTGACAAATAATTCAAACCGCATTTTATAATGAATTTCCCAGAGGCCGATGAGGGGACAGGATGAGTCTGGTGTCCAGATGTCCAGAGGTCCAGAGCTCCAAAGGTGGGTGTGACTGCAGTTAGGCTGCACCTGATAAGCCCTCTCTCCCCATCATATTCGACCAGACATTTGCGGGAGATTTATGCGAAATAAATTCCAGGGGAGCGCAAAAAAATACCAAAACTGATAATCACATTGATGAGCGCGGCTTTATTTTTGGATTCGGGCCTTAAGTGCCAGAAAGCGACGAGCTGGCGTCACTCACACTCATCCAACCTCCCATAAAGAGATGGTTTTATGGGGCAGATGTGTCCGGCTTGTGGTGACTCCTGGAAAGCTTTGCGATCGTAAATTTATACACCCAAGCATCGTTAAGGTTTATTAACGGCTGGCTAATGGGCCATGAAGATCTCCCTTAGCTTGAATAGACAACTAAAATACCCAACATCAAAATACCAACTATTACCAACTGATATAATGCAATCAAAGATCAATTACGGCAAAATTAAAGTGCACTGTCCAAAATTAGTCATGCTTCGATCGACTGGTATCGCAAACCTGAATTTACATAACCCGCGTTCATTAAGGCGACCCAAAAACTCGATATGCGAAACAAAAGAAATATGGTTATTACCGCTGACAGCTGCCTTCATATTCGATTCATATCGTCACTGTCAATTATCATAAAAATACCCAAAAATAACTTACGACTTGTATTTAGCAAACATTTTTGGCAACCAAATTTGGTTGGTAAGTACACATTTTGACGAGGAAACAAACAAGATATTTCAATCTTAAGCTTCCAAAAAGGAGATGGGCGATTGCTCCACCTTGGAATCTTCGGTTGGTGTCAAAATTAATTCGCCAATGGGAAATACAATGATTTTAAACTTATTGTAGATGCAAAGGGTTTCATAGTGGAAGGCATTTTCAATTACCACGTGATTTCGCTCGGCTTCGAAATGCTGGGAGATAGGGGATAAATTCACATTGGAGCAGTTGAGGAAAAAGTTGGATGAACTAAGGGCCACCACGAGATCATAAGATCCCTCAAGAATTTCGTTCCAAATGGAGACGGATAAGAAGTTCAGGGTTTCCCGCTGGCATATATCAATGGCCTCCCGATTGTTCCGGAATGTATAGAATGTTATAACCCCAGTGGGGTAATTTCCCAGAGCATCATGGTTGCATTCGCACACATAAATCGGAGAAGCCAGTGGAGGAGCCACCTCAGTATTGTTAGCTCTTATTATTTCCAGATTGGCGGACTCGCATTTCTCCAGAGCTGCCAGATAGTTAGGATGTTCCGCCACAAATTCAGAAAGAGGGTGTAGTTTTGGAAGAATTCTTTTGATAATCTCTTCGCGAATTTTCTCCTCAACCAGAACCATTGCCACCGCATTCGGAGCAAAAGGATTATGAGCCGATTCAATTAGAAAGTGCAGGGCACTATTGATGTCCCCATCTTCAAATATAATCATCAATTGGGGTGTTGAGGTGGGAGCATCTTGCGTATCCCCTTTATCTTTCGAAGCTTCTTCTGTGAGGAAATTTGGATACGGAGAATCTCCTTCTAGATTATGAACCATATCATATTTAACCGGATTGTCCAAAGGCGCAAGATCTTCGGATTCTGATTGGGATGGGTGTTCAGAGTCAACCGAACGTGGAAAGTATTTAGTTGTATCGAACATGGCTTGTTTCAGAAATTTTCAATAAACTTGTTTTTATGAAATAAAATGGGGAGCAACCATGACATATCATTACAAATTTTTGTTTAGGCCACAAAGAAAAACAAATACCCGACGTCGTCATGTAATATCTGTTACCTAATTATTTGGACTCTGCCCAAAGCAATTTCGTTTTAATTCCATAACATAACTTATAATGCTCCGGGGGCTTAGAAGGTCCTTTCATTAGAGCTCAGTACAATCCCACAACGTGGGAGCGGCACACAATTTAGTTAACCGAAACCCACGGCGCGTTTTATTTGTTAATCGCCTAATTTACGATCAAGTGTGACAGTAAAATTAAAATATCACAAACAGATACAAAAAAGCCGAAAATACACAATAGTACTTAGCCGTCGGCCGAACAGAAACCCGAAAATGCATTTGGATTTGTTGAAATTAGCATTAAAATATTATAAATATTTTGCCAAAATATTACAATCTTTTTTCTTTTGCATTTAGAATGGCCACCCCTTTTTTGGGCTAACAACAAAGAGCATTCGATTATGAAACAACAAAACCGAACTAACAACGACAATTAAAAACATTTAAAACCACAGATATATATTTTTTTTGGCCTGGCGCGATGGCGAACAACAAACGCACCGCAAAAAATGTAAAATAGTAAATTCCCTAACGAGTTGAGGGACATCCATGTGGACATCAAGTGCAGCAACAATACAGCAAATTTAACAAAACGATAATTCTGCTAACGATGACCATTTACATATATCAAGAGTAATTATAATAAAATGCCGAAAATAAAATTAAAATTAATATAGAAAGCCGATTATAAAATCCTGTTTATACAAACACATATCCCACACAAACTCCCGCGCATTCCATGTGGCAAATACAACTGTCAAAAATAGCAAATCCCATAAATCAACAATAAAATTTTGCCCAGAAAAAAGGAATGGAAACGCAAATAGAAAAAAAAACATGGCTGATTTCGTATACATAATTGAAGACAAATAAATTTGTATTTATTTTCTATACAAATATAGCTTTTGACCGAAACAAATCATCACCAGTTTTACAATTCCGACCTGATAATATAATAAATAAAACGCTTAACCTTTTGGAGGCTTTGCATATTCTGTCAAATTAGGTAAAACTGGAAAAAGTCCCTAGAATGGTCAGAAATATAATAAAAAAGGTGGTTGTTATACTATTTGGGGTAAGTGTGCTATAAACCATCCCAAAACCTTTAATAACTTGATATATTTTTTAGCTAGTATTGGCTATATTACTTCGAATTATTTTACCTTTTACATTAAAGTTTAGTAATCTTAAAATAACTACCGATATAATTGCTTATTTTAGTGGTTTAACAATTACCATTTCCATTATTATATGCATATTTTTGGTCAGCATATTCTTAGCTTACTTAACTGATGATTGGATTGCTTTAGGGGTAGGTAAATTAACAAAAAAAAAGTGTAGTAAAGATAGTTATTGTCTTTAACATTAGTTTATACCGCTACAAATATACGCCCTACACTGGACGTACCTCACATTTTCGGAGCGATTGGAATCTATGAACAAAAGTTATGATGCATTCATGGATGATTTAACACAAAAATGGCTGAGCTACTTTAATCACAATGACACTTATTGGACTACTCTCGAAAAAACAGTATAACATCCATTTAAAGCACTTATACCTCTTTTAATGATCTTATATCTTGCAGATCCTATGTTGTGGATTGGAGGGACCCCGGTCATATATGGACTATCTACAGAAGGTTCCCAAACACTGCTATAATCCCAAACTAATAACTCTTGGTTGTAGTCATTTTTATCAAAACATATTTCACCCAATGCAACAAATAGGTCTTTTGTTGCTTAGACTGTCACTTTTCATGGAACTTAGCATTTTATTATTTTATGGTTTCAGATTATTTAAAAAGCTGTTTAGTTTATATGCAAGGGAAACCAAAAAAAGTTGTTAGGCAATAATTGTTGGTAATAGATTGTTAAAAATTAAACTTTGTTCTTTTAAATATATTTATTGAAAACTGAAAACAAAGATACGATTTTTTATTAGAAATAGGCAGTTGGGTTAATACCAATGGAAATACATATGAATATGCATTTTACCTCTATAACCCTCCCCATAAAAACTCTCATATCTAGTTGGTATTTATTGTTTTAGAGTGCCAATTTTTATCTATGCCACTTTGGCGCATAAAACATGCAGATGACAAACCTGAATTGGACAAATGAAATAAATTGAAATTAGCTTCCTTTTGTTGCCGTTGACAATTTGAATAAAATTATTATAAATTTTCTCACATTTTTAATTAATAAATGTCAAATATTCTGCGTATGGGTATTTATTTGTAAATTTATTTGTCTGATTTGTAAATTTCCTTTTTTTTCTGTTTGTTGCCTTTTGTCTGCTGTGGCATTTCATGGAAAATTGATTTTGTTGTAATTGCGACGATAACAAATTTCCCAGGCAATTTACGTTGGGGTTTGGGGGCTTGGAAAAAAGTTTCGCCATGGCGCCAAACATAAAAATGGACGAGAGAGGCGAAAGAGTGGCGGAAACATACTTTGGACTCGCGCAGCGGAAACGGAAGTCAATATTAGTAGGCAAAAATGAATATTCCCAGTGGCAAAACAATTCACATTAAGCAAAACGCGTGAATTTTTGACAATTGCACAGCATTATTAATGGTCAGGATCTGTCGCGATTTGCTAACCCGAATTATTATTATTTTTTATTTATATAGATGATATCAGGAAATCAATTTTGGGAAATTTATGACCGAAAGTCATGCGGTCTAAGGTAGATAAATGGAAATTGCTTTCGATTAGTTTAGCAATTGGTACAAAGCTGGCTGAAAAGTGAATAAATCAGGGGTGGTTCAAAAACTTTTACATTATAAGAGCCCATAAAAAAAACTTAAAAATTATTCAAACATTAAAAAAAGGGGCTAGTTATTTGGATCAAAAGCGTAAAAACCATTAAGTGAACTTATAAAAATTAAATTCTTATAATAATTTTGATGTTTTGAGATATAATGACCCAAGACCCTTGGCAATAATAAACTCTTCTCGCCACTCTCGTCATCGGTTTTATGGATCCGGTGTCAAAGTCAGTCATTAAACACGTGAACGATCCAGCGAAACCTTAACGACCGACTGTGGGTGAGCGTGACGTGTGTTGGCTATGAAATCGCTTTGATTGATTGCCATTCCCGAATTGACGACGATAGGAGGACCACACGCCTGTTAACTCTGTCAGTGTAAAAATTTAAAAATATATACACACATCGTGTGCGATAAGTGGGAGCCGGGGTCATAAATACTCGGCACCCACGACAAGAATTTCTTATGGCTCGAGCGAAATTCCCGGCTGTGCGGATGGGTGCTTGCGAATATTTTGTGGCTGGCAAGTGTCAAACATTGGCCATCGCCCAGACAGCCAGCCATCAGAGTGAGACTTATCATTTGCTCATAAAAATGTCAAAACTATCACGCTGACATTGACTGATGACGGGGCTTCGAAAGGGAGGACTCCTATGAGGGGGCCACGAAATGGTTCCTCCTGCGGCAGGATGCCAAATGCTAAATGCTTCGCCTCCTCCACTTGTCACACATCCATCCATCCTTCAGCACGCATCCTCCTGTTAACTGATTCCATTTCATCTCTTTCCCATCGTCATGTTATTTTTTACTCGGTGCCACTGCATTCAGCCATCATCCATCCATCCATCTATCCGTCCATCAATCGACTCTATCTCGGATAGACTCAGAGTGGCTCGAGGAGCCATCAGCATAACCATTCCATAACTGTTTGGCCATGATTCATGGCCTCGATTGAATTTTGATTGACAATATCGCAAGCATTTAAAGTGTCTGTTTCCGCTTTCCGTGTTCTATGAATATTTTTTCTCCACTCTCCTTGCGAGTGGCTTGACTTTTGGATCGTAAGGCTTCGGGCGTAGTGATTTTAAAAATCATTTGTCCTTCGACAGATGAGCGATTGATTGACTTTGTCGGCATTGAAATGAATTCATCACAGTTAGTGATGAGTTTCCTGAGGTATTTCAGGTGTTTTAGAGGGATATTAGGAGGTATTGTGTGGGTACTAAAGTCCAAGGGTGATATATAAGCTTGAAAAAAACCTGGGCAGCCACAAAAATCACTAGGGCTTTGAAATCACTTTAAAATGTAATTTTAGGTGTCTAAAAGTATGCAACAATATATTTTAAACTTACCAATACAATCAATTCAATCAGAAAGACGACAATTTTATAAAGACTGCATACTTTTAGACACCTCAAATTTTAAAGTATGAAAGTTCTCGGGATTTGAGTGACACACCTGATTATTTATTGAGATTTCCTTACAATATTTCCTTATACAATACTAATTGATAATGTAATATTGTTTTAATATTATAAAAAAAATTAAAAAATTCAGATATTATTTATGTTACAATGTCATTTTTATTGAATGTCAATGTAAAACAATCATGTGTCTTCAAAATAAATATAGATCATTTATATATTATTCTTTCCAGCGTATTCCCCCCTTACTTTCACATCTCCTACCTATACATTTATAATGGCACATTATAACTCAAAGCTTATAATCTCGCATATTTTTTCATTATGTTGCCAAAGAGAGAAAAACTAGTTCATGTAAATTTATAACCCTTGATATGTGTGTCATCCCTGCTCGATATCGATTACGAACCCCATTATGAGCACCCACTCTTTGAGCATGGACGTACACATTAATTAGCGATAAGATCGCCTTCGGTCCTCTGGATGTGAAAATATCAATTTCATTTTGACATTGATTGAATTAATTTATGAGCTGTGCCTTCCCAACCGTCCACACCCAACTAGTTTATTTACGACCGTTACCAATTCGAACCAAATCAGAGCGATTTGAGTGATTACCTGTTTGACCAATTTAAGATTTATGCTCTCGGTCGGAGTAAATGTTGTCGTCTAGTCCCAGCTAGAAATCTAATCGATAGATACGTGGTGTTTGATAAGAATATTTTGAACTTGAGATTCAGCTTGAACTCCAACTGTATGGGAAATTAAGGCGAGTTATATATGGAAATCGGTATAGTACGGTTTAATGGACAACCTATAATAACTGACTCCCAGTGATCAGGAATAAATATATATTATAGACTTGAAATTCCATACTTGTATCTTAAATTCAAAGGACTACTTATCATTTATATTTCATATTTTCGTAGTAAATGTCATACGTAGATATTTTATGACCGTTTTTCGCAGTCCATTGAAATTAATCATGTTGAATTTTCGTTTGACAAAATAAAAGAGGCTCAAAAATGCAGTTGTCAATTGTCAGCTGCAACTGCAATGGCAACCATTTATGCCTGAACATATTTTTTTATACCGAGACAAATATACCTATATAAAGCAGATGAAACAGTCACGCACTTTTTGAAATTGTCATGGGTGGTGGTACTGGGTGCTGCAAGGGGGAGTGATCACGTCCTCTGGACGGGGACATTTCAATTTACTCATTGCGCCGCTGTCAACGGAGGAGGTTTTGGTCCTGTCGCAACCTGAGGCCTGACAACAATCGCCAACAATCAGTGGGAAATGCGTTCATTTTAGGACATTTTGCAGTAATTGAAAGCGACTTGCCATCCAAATGGTTTTTAATTATTTTTTTAAATTTATAACTCCTGTATCGCGCATATTGGTGCTCCACCACCGGCAGCAAATAAATTGCAAATTATCACGGTTGTATTTTTGTACCATTGTGGCATTTATATATATTTTAATTTTAATTCAATTGCACGTCGCTCATCGGAACCTCGGACTCTGTGGAGCCACTGGCTCTTCAAAAAGCAGACATTTTGACGCAAATTATCCGCTGTGGGCCCAAGGGCTAGGCCGATTGTCTTTGAGCTTATTATTTGATAAATGAAAAGGATTTCCATACTCGGTTCACCCAATTATTATTAAATATCGTTTGGCATAAGCTTAAATTGCCCCTGACATCGCATAATGGGCTTTAAAAGCTGTAAGTGTATATGTAGGGCAAGTCTTAAATCGTAAATACATGAGTATATATGTTTACCCATACAATAAAATAAAAAACATTAATTTGCTTTAACTAAACGTACTATGAAATCCAAAAAGCTATCTAATATTGCTTTGAGACAAAGCAGGAAAGGCCAAAAAAAATGTCATAAAGTTTGCATAGCATATAAACAAAGATCACGGGGTGTCATAAAACATATGACATTTGTCAGTACCCAAAATAGAAATCAATACTAGAAGAGGGACTTGAATTCTTTGAATACGAGATACTCTATTCAGTACTTTATTAACCGAACTTAAAAAATAATACAAAATCATTGTTTAAACTCTACGCTTTAAGAATTAAAAAAAAAAAAATTTTTTTAGATGTTTACGTTTTTAAAATTAAGTGAAAATGGGTCTTGTAAATAATATTTAAAAAAGAAAAGCATGATTAAATACTAATTTCATAAAAGTTTGTGTGGAAAACATTATACAACTATCCCTACACCATTTAAAATTTGTCTTCTTAAAGTTTGAAATCAAACTCTTATTCCATCCTCCCTCGAGATTCTCCAGATAAGTTATTAAATTAAATAAAATGTTGAGAAACTGAGTTTAGAGTGACTTGATTTTATTAAAAACCTCTTAGATGCAGGAGCAAAATAGCTTGAGTCCCGGATCGCTGACGCAGTAGGATTGGCTCAGATAGTTGTTGACCCGACTGATGGGGCTGGTCAACAGTAGAACGTCCGAAAGACGAACGGTGGCCTCAAATATACCATTTCCTGGGCTCGTCCTTACCCTCAGCCTCAACTCGTAGACAAAGGACTCCTCACCAAAGTCCAGGAAGTGAGCCTGTAGAACCATCTGGAGTTTCAGCGGGTGGCACTTTTCGAAAGGTTTGATCAACTTATTGATGGACTCCACCAAAAAACGGCTGCATCGAAGGACCAGACCATCATCAGTGGGAACTTCAGTAAGATCGCGACAGAAGCAAAAGAGCGATGGTATGTGGGCCAAATCGCAGTTCCTGTGCTCTGGAATCGGTAGAAAGAGGCTAATGCCCCTTGGCATCTTCTTGGCGGGATATGACTTCATTCGGCTCTCTATACTGGCATCCTGCAGCAGATCCAGACTTAACACATCCATCAGGGTATCGTGCAGATCGTACGGTGTGATCAGGCTATGGGCGTTTTTCTCGAAATTCTCCATGGCCAGGGGGTATTTCTCCTTCAGCCATTCGGGGTATATGGCCACCATCAGGGGCTGTGATTCCTCCTTCATGCCCTGAAAACTCATCCTATAAGTTCCAGCCCTCAAACCATGGTCAGACATTAGCAATATCAGGGTATTGTTTAGGACATTGGAATCCAGTAACTTCTTCAAGAGCAGCATATAGGTTAGATCCAAGTGCCCACCGTATTCATAGTACTCCTGAACACCCTGCGACTGCCAGAAAAATGAGAAAAAGGGGCTTTCTTGCATATGTGGTATCAGTTTTAGGATAAAGTCCTTGAAAACCTCTTGATAAGTTCGTCCTGCCGTGCAATGGATCATCTCTTTCAGATCTATACTATAGCGCGTATGATTGTCTATCTCCATCATCACAGGGGTCAGATCGAAATCAATGGGTTGCCTGGGACTTCCCCACTCCCCATTCTTATGGGTTAGGATCCCTTGAGCATTATCCTCCCCATAGGCAGTACTATATCCTCCAAGCTTGAAGTTTTGCCAGAGAAAAGCTTCTTCGTTGGCTGAAAGTTCTGGATCCACTTCATTAGCACTTAAACCACTCAGTAAAGGCATTAAATTGGCATAAGCATCCAAACCCACTCGACTATAGCCGTAGAATTTGGTGTGCGGCAGATTTAGCAGGAAACCCTTTACGAAGGGAAAGTATCGGTAAAAGTGCATGTGGGAAATTGAATCTATACCCAGCACCATTACGGATAATTTTCCAAGATTTTTTTCTGGTTTTAAATCGGGATCAGGCGGCGGCAAGAAATACTGAACATCATGATATTTGGTTTCATTAAATTTATCTAAGCACTTGATGCGAACTATTTGTTGACCAGTTCCCATTTTTATCTCCTTGCTAGACTTGCTTTCCAGATCGAAATGTCCTTCTTCCAGGTACTTATCATTTTTTAAGTCCCTGGCAGACCTTAGCCAGTATTTGCAGTGCAAGTCTTTGGCAACATTTTGAGTCACCAGAAAATTGTTACCACCTTTAGTGACCGCAATTGTTAGTTGTTTCTTACGGCATCGCATCTTGTTTATAGGCTCAATTGCACACTTAAAAGCCGCTGATTTTAGAGGTCCAGCTATATGACATTCGGAGGTATTGACAAACACAACTTCTTTAGGATAGGAAACTAGGGGCTTTTTCTCAACCATTTCCGTTAGTGGCTGAAGACCAAAGTACAGCATAAAAAATATTCCGGTGAGCACCATCAATGCTTTCATTCGCACTAGCATCTTAGCCATTTCTTCAATTGACAAATATTTTTTCCTTTTCAAGATCTTACTTATTATGAATATTTTTCTCAAAGACTTTATTTTTCAGGCCTACTGTTAGAGAAGTAATCAAATAGCATTTTAGTTTTGTAGTTTCAATTAAGTGATATATAATTAAACACATGCTGGTACTAAATTAATAATATCGGACAAAGCCGTCTAAAATTACAATTGTTTTCGAAATTTATTTCCATACCTGAACTGAATGGGAGAAATTAATTAAAATGGCCAAAAATGATTAGAAAATGGCGACATGAATAAATAAAATAAAGAATAAATAAACTCAAATTTGCTGGCAATTGTTGATCCCACATTTCGATAGCTGCAGGGTTGTAAAATAAAAAAGGAGAAAATAAAATAAAGCCACTAATAAATAAGGAAATAACCAAATACCATTCCAAAATAATTTTTGCAATTGTTCTAAATAAATAATGAGCACAACTGTACTGTCAAACCTTTTTTTCGGCTCGGCTTAGCCATGTAAATGTGTGCGTTTGTCCATTTAAATTATAAAATCTAATCACCTTTGTTTAAAATTTAATGAACGCAATAATTTTAGAGGATTTGCATTCACATTTCGTTTGGGAACGGCGTGTAATTTCGGGGGGCGAAGGTGTTTTTGGGCATTTGGCGTAATTGGCGACAGCCGGAAAATGCGCCGTGGGGTGTAAAAAATGACCAGCAGAAGGCATAAAAACTAAACAACATTTTCCAAAAAAACAAATAAAACGGATTTGTATCTATCGACGGCCTAACAAAACAATAGAGATTATGGTAAAGCATAACAAAAGAGTTTTATTTCTCATTTTTATTTATCATCGTATGCAAATAAGCAGTTTACAAATACCAGCAACCAAATATTTGAATGGTTTGCATAAAAATCGAGCAATTTATTTAACAAATTATCCATTTTAGCGCTGTTCGCTTTGTTTTGTCAAATGAGGTTAATTTGTGTTTAACCTGACATGTGCTGGTCCCCACCTCGCCGCCTCTTCGCCTATTCCTGCGGTCAAGTGTGGGTAAACGCAGTTTGCTGGCTTTTCCAGCCATTGCCAGTGTGGGCAAATGCAGTTAGAAGCGTCAACATGGCGGAATTTTACAAATTGCTGGCGTTATGGAGTAGAAAGCTGAAATCTGGGTAATATGTGTTGGCTTTGTTGTGAATTTTAAAGTATTAGACGTTCCTTTATGTAGTAAGCAATTTTAAAAAAAATTAAATTGTCCTATGCTCACTTTTAAAAAATATATATTATTTTCTAGTAAATAGAATTCACTCACTTCCCAAAAATAGTATATTAAGGATTATAACGTAATAAAACTTAACGAAAATTATCAATTACCTTCGTAGTTAAGATCGTGCACTTTTTTGTTTATGTCATGTATTCTTTAATTCTATGTAAATAAAAGAAATTCATACACTAACAATATTTACCAGAAGTTTGGAATATATTTTTATAATTATAAATATATTTTATGAATTTTAAGATAACTATTTTAGACACTTACAATATATATCACTAAATTTACCTTAAGGAACATTCATTAAATTTTTATGCACTTCCTAAATGTATAGATATATTGCTTGCCTTGACCTTATTAAATTTTTTTTAATTTTTAGAGTAAAAATAGTAATATGTGATATAAGCTATCCCACAGTGGGCACTCCTAATTCCCATTCGATGGAAATTGTCGCTCATTTTCATGTCCCGTGCAGTGGCAGTTCAGATATTTTACATAACTATATAGGCCCATTTGTACATACAAATACACAAATAAATCCAATCCAATATAATTGCAGTGGACATGCCAAAGAGCAACACCACGGAGTGCTTTTGGCAAAAAATGGGTGGCTTTGGGGTGGTGCTGGGGTGGCTTTAGGGTGGTGTTGGGGTGGACTGGATGGGTTGGATGGTGATGGTGCGTTGACGTTGTCATCAAAATAAAAATTAATTATGCATTCTATGCGCTGCATTTGAATTGCTTTTGTTGTTTGTTACTGTCATTCCCATTTTGAGTGCGTTTGTTGTGGCCTCGTTGCAGTTGTTGTTGCCTTTGTATCTGGTTTTATTGGTGCTTTTGTTGTGCGGGATTAATGTGGCATTAAAGCACCGCGCATACTTTTTAGCATTTGGATCCGATAACTGCGGGGCAAATAAATTACAAATATAATAATTAAGCAGCATTATTTTTGACAAAACAAATGCACAAACAACGCCACAGCGCCAAATCTCACCCTGAATAATATCGTGGAAAATCGGGGGCGGTTATCGGGCATAGAATATTATAGAATATATTGCATGTAGTTCCGCCCCTCGGCGGTAGATGGCGATGGCGCCACTTTGGGCGTGCTGTGCGTTGTCGCACTAAAATGCATTTGTGCATAGGAATTAATTACGCATAATGACAATTTGATAAAATTGAAAAATTACATTTTATTTAAATTGATTTATTGTAATTAAAAATTCTATAATGGCACCCAGGGTCCGAGTTCGCGGTGCCATGCCAGAAATGCGTTTCGTGAACAATGCGAATTTAATTTTATCAGCACAGAACATTGTTGTTGGATGATTGTGTGCCATTGATTAGTCCAACAAAAGTATTCAAATAATTAGCAAAGGTATCGCAAACAAAGTTAAGTTCTACATATTTACGAACCCATTATGCGGGTAGTTGGAATTAGAGGTGTTATGAAGATGTCCTTACTATTATATAAGTATTTTAAGAACATATTGCTGCGAAATTTTGGGCATTAAATGTATATTCAATTTGATTTAAAAACTTTTGTTGTGAATATTATTAATATTTTTGAAATAAATATCTTTAGTTGTAAGAAAACTATAAAGCTTTTTAAAAAACACCCATTTAATTTTAAAAACAAAACCATTTTTCTCCACGTTACTTACACATATTTATTTATAATATTTCAAGAAACCGAAAAACCGAAATATTTAATAAAAATAGAAAACATAGGATAGTTTTTCTCTAAACCATTCCATTAAGCGGACTTTTTTGTGTGTAATTGCGGGTTGCTCTTCTTCTTTCTCAGTTTTTCCCATCTCCAGTTGATGGGGATTTACCTCATTCGCGTCCTTAACATCCTCCACATTAACAGTAACCGTCATTGTACTTGTTCTCTGACTATCTGTGGGTGTACCATTATCCGCCGAAGCATTTTCCAGGGCTTCAATAAGTGCAGTTTCGGTCACGGGATTTTCCACCTTGACTTTAACGCGAATATCGCCGCCATATCCAATCTTTTGGCCATTATAACTCAATGCAATTTGGGAATCCACCAAGCTAAAGTACTTCAAGTACATGCGGTTCGTTTTGGTAAAGTTTTTGGCCACAATATTACCGATGTCGTGAAAGAAGCGATATACTATATAAGCCCTGTCCAACTCATAGTCGCTTACTGATATCCAAAACGTGTTCCTAGGCTCTTCAGTATCCTTATTATTGATTTGCTCATGAGTTTTAGCATCTTTGTCCTTAAAGATAGTTGAGGTACGTGGATAATCTTTTAAATCGTTGGGTCCACCACGGTAAGGTGGTAAACATTCATCATCTGAGTGCTCTGAAAACCAACGCACTTCCAACTCTTTCTTATAACCATGTGAATCATTCATTTTAGGAGGTTTTAGTTTTTAAATATGTTTGTATTATTTATCTGGAGAAATTTGATTTGCTTATTCTGACAGTATGTGGATGGATTACTATTATTGGTCACATTAATTTAGTACCGAAATAAAAGGTCAAACATGTGTCTATTTCACAGAAATATTTAGGGAGTAAGAACACCCTGATAAAGTGATCAATAACAGGGAAATTCACATAATAAGTTTTAAGAAGGAAAATTAATAAATATTTATTACATTTGTTTTATAAATTAATTTTAAAAATCTCTTAAAGACACAGAGCCAAATGAGGTTGTCCTTGTCGCCTTTACCACTTTACAAAAATGGTCCAAAATTATAATACCTTTAGAAACGGTGGAAAAAATCAAAAGAAATCTATTTCCACTGACGGATAAATCCTTCCTATGTTTTATTTATGGATACTTTTTCCCCCGATTCCTGAGGAAATACCAGATATGATTTAGGTTGCCCTTCGACCCCGCCACACACTCCCACCGAAATCGATGGGATGAACCCAGCCACAAGAACCGGACAACATCAAACGGTCCGTGGGCCCCGAACACCCGGTTTTGCTTTATTTACGCATAATTTCGTACAATTTATGAGCTAGGTATTCGGGGCTCCACATGCATAAATTTCCCAGCTCCAGAACACAGGGCGGGATACGAATTTCGAATGGTGGAGAGTTCAAAGCGTTTTCCATTCCCTGAGTCAATAAAATATTAAAAATTAGCTGGTATAAATATAAGTAATACTTGGAGGCGCCAATGGTAGAGGTAGAGGTCTAGTTGCAGGGCGTGAAGTGGTTGGAACTTTCGGATTGTAAATTCCAGTGGTTTGCCACCCACTATGAGGCTCAAAGAAACCGACACGGAAGTGTCTTTCACCTGGACCCATTGTAGATGCCATTAGTTGGATGGGAGATTAAAGGCGGCTGCTTCCGTGGGTCAGGTCAAATCAAAGGAACTTCAAAAAGATCCGTGATTGGCTCTCATTCTCATCATAATTCTGGCGATCGAATGAGCTCCTAATTTGTTTATTTGTTTGCCCACAGTGGCGGCGGCAAACCTTTGAACCAACCGACTCTATCGAACTCAGGTGCGATCTGATGGATCAGCCACATATACTATATGCTAAGTGCGTAATACTTCCCTTCCCGCTTTCATAATCCTCGGCACTTGCAACGGGATATCCAAGGTGTTAATCATCCGCAAATCGTTAAGCATAATCTCGGAAACGCCCCAGATCAAAGACGTATCTCATTCGTGACCCGATAAAATCCAATGAGCTATTCGCTAACGATCTGTGATCTATCTGTTGGCCTAAAGAATTGTATTCTGGAATGCTGGGCTGCCGTTTACACCTTCTTTATCAGGTCTTTGGCTGGTGTGATCTTATCAAAGCAAAAAACACGCATAAATTAATATTTTTTAACTCTTTAATGGTTTTTTGGATTGGGTAAAATCTAGGAAAAAAAAATGTGTAAGCAACATTCTTAGCCTAAAACTGTTTAAAATTTCCAAATACAAATTACCAAAATTACAATCCTCAAACTAGCCCATGATAATAATAATTTTATGATGGTCAATCTCATTATTTACATCTATTGTTTTCTTAATCTCTTTTAATACCTTAGGAAAAATATTTTTCAAGTACATAATCGCAATCAACAAAAGTGCAATCATTTCTCTAAAAAAAAAAATATAAAATTCGTAAAAAAAATCGAAGTGACATTAAAAATCGTTACAATAAACACTTTTAAAAGCAAAACTGTTTATTACTTTTTCTAAGATTAAGTAAAATCTTGTGAGGAGTGGTAACCTGAGTTTTACAAATTTACAATTCTTACTTTCGATAAAATTTCAGTTGCTCATTTCAAATTATTTCAGTTTTCTTAGTAAATAATTTCTGTAGGATTTATGTAGGATTAAGTTCTAAGGGGTTATGAGATCAAATTTTTGTAAGAACTATGAGTTTACAGAGACATGAACACGTCTATATCTAAACAAATACAATATAAAGTGTTCGATGAGATAGATAAATAGTTCTTTTTTAACCTTCGCCAGATTTTTCCAGAAGATACATGATGGTTTATAAAAAACTACCCAAACGTCCGAGCAGAACATTAATTATTTTTAATCGAATTGTTAAATCAAATAGTTTTTTATAATTTCCGCATTTTTTATTTTAAACATAAAAACTAAATACATTGTTTAAGTCTTGACCTTGCAACTTAAAGTTTCCTTTACCATTCACAGCTTTCCGTTTGAATTCGCTGGGTTGTTTTGAAATAGCTCACCAACACAGCCTTTTACTGTTTATATTTTTTATTGGTGGGTGGGTTGTGGGGGGCGGTAGTGGGTGGGGCAGGTGCCGTGGAGGTCGTGCGTCGACGCCTCTGCCGACGTCGCTGCGCAAAGTTGCCGGCAATTTTTGCACATGCAGTCTGTTTACAAGTGTGTGAGTGTGTGTGCTTTGTGCGTTTTGTTTGTGTTGGAGAGCACGCGGCTCTCTCTCTCATTCTGGTTTTGTTTCTCCCAATTCGACTCTCTCTCTTGCAGCGCTGTTTCCAATCAGAGAGAGAGAGCGCCCAGCTCTCTCATTTCCCCTTTTTGCAGAGACAGCTGCAGTTCCATTTCAGACGTTCCCATTGCCCCGCTTTTTCCCCTTAAACAGCGTTCCCTCTTGCTCTCTCCCACTCTTTTGGTTTGTTTTCTACTTCCCCTGCGGGCGAGCAGCGGCGCAATGCGCTATCTCGCTCTTGCACCCAATAGAAGTGGGCTAGTTAAAGGTTTTTGCTTCTTTTTCGCTCTTTATTTATTTCGCTTTTTGCGCTTTCTTTGTTTTTACCTTTCTGCGTTTGTTTGCGAGTGTGTGCGTGTTAATTGTTGTTGGTGGCAAAGTGAAGCGCAATGAGAAAAGTGGGCGGGGGTGGGGGTGTGTATTGTCATATTCCGTCTTGCTTTTTTTTGCTATCTTCAACTTGACGTTTATTTTTTAGTTTCACCCTTCCCTCCCTTTCCATAATCCTGCACTCCTTTCCCCCTTTTTTCCACTTCCGTTTCCATTGTGCTTGCATTGCTTTTGGGGGTCAGGTGAGAATTACACCGCTGATTTTTTCGATCGAAGGAGTCGATAATAATATAAAATATTAAAACATTAACTTCGATCTATTTAAATATTAAAAAGCATTTTACAACTTAAATATCAAACCCTTTTATTTAGAAGTGGTATAAGAACACTTACATTGTATGTAAGACAAGAAATTGTTAAGGGGTTGCAAAATTTCGTTGTGATTTAGAATTTGTGATTCTTGGAAAAAATAAATGATGTTTTGATTAGAATAATAATAAAAACTTTACTTTTAATGCACTTACTGGAGCATTAATTACAAATATTTAATTTTTCGAAATTTGAACCGAAATCCCAAAAAAAAATGCAAGGGTATAATGAATAAACAAAACTTAGATAAAATAAGTATAGAAAGTATTCTTTATATTTAAATTAAATTGATAAAATTTAAGATATTCTTTGCATGATTTGAAAGTTTTAAATTAAATTTTTTTGTAGAGTAAACGTACACAGAGAGAATTCTGACGTTCTGATCTGAGTTGAAAATGTTCTTAAAATGAGAACGGCATTTTTTGAGCTCAAAATGTTCTTTTTGTGATTGAATCAAGTTGAGTTTGTAAAATTTGGTTAAACCAAAATTCTCAAAACAAGAACGAAATGTTACACATTTATCACGTGGTTCTTAAATCAATTTCAATTTGTTCTCAGAAACTCAAAAATCTCAAAATGTTCTTAAAGTAAGAACGGAAAGGACTAAAAATAGATCGAAAAGTGAGTTGGATTTCGACTTGAAATGGTGTTTCGGATTTTTTATAACGCGTTAGTATCTTTCGGTTAACACTTAGCACGCGTTAGACCCTTCTTCTTTGCTCTTCTTCATCTGAACCATTCGGCTGGCACATTTCATCTGCGTTCCGATTTGTTTGTGCCGTATATATTGCAAAAAGTTTAATATGATGGAAACTGAAAGTAACAAGTAGTTAATAAAGTTGCTGAAAGATATTGAAATGGAGTCCGTAAGAAAATTCCATGAAGGTTAGTATAAATTCCTTAGTACTTAGTCCTATATTTTAAAAAAAATTACAACATCCATTGACATAAATGTCACAATTTTAAGTACTCTTTGCTTAGACACATTTTATTACCTCCAAAGTACTAGTTTTCAAATTCCTGTAAGTTGTCACATCCCCACGGGTGCTCGCAATGGTCTCGATGAAGAGCAGGGAGTTCGCGAAGAGTGTCTTCCAATCGGGCAGGTGTCTCTTTCGATTGCTGGCCTGTGCTTGCCGGGTTCCCCAACGGATCCCGAATGCCGGCTACCTGAGCACCGTTAGCTATGTCGAGCAATTCTTGCAGGGCAATTCTTGGCTGAGGAGCAGTAATTTGTTCGTGGAGAAGACTCAGCCCATTTGTGAGGAGGGTGTGACTCCGCTGGGGAGAGCGGACTGGAACATTATTGTGGAAATGGAGAGAAATCTCCATCATATGATCGGACTGATCGGACATTTTCTACGCCCCGTATCGCTTGAAGTCCTGCTTAAGATCCTTAACCCTATTGGGCATTCCTGGAATATAGCGCAAGAAGATGAAGATGAAGACGACGACTTGCCCGTGACCTGCACCGAGGTTACCGACTTGCAGCCACTCAAACTGGGTCCTATAGACCCATAGAAGCATTGCATTTGATAGCCAGAAGACTCCCGATGAAGAATTCCCTAATGGGGTGTGCTCTGAGATGCCATTTAAAAATTTCTCATGACAGTTGTATTTAAATTTGGAGAAACTATATTTTTATTAAAAACGGAATAGCAAGAATGTTCAGCCTGAGGAGTGGAATCTTCGCGGGCAGTCTTCTCGGTAGCGGCTCTTGCTTCCAGCGACTTGCGCCCTGTGCATGTCGCTCTACGCGAAAGCCCTCGCCGAGAAAGTCTCCGAAGAAACCATTCAAACTGCAGCGGGACAATATCTCTGGGGAGCAGAGACGCCTGTTGGCCCTAACGGAGATGGGATGTCAATGTCCTCCAAGGTCGCCAAAGGAGCGTTGGTTCTTCACCAACCAGCGGATAATTTTAGCCCTGGCCTTAGCCCTGAATCGTCCACCCGACTTGGTATCCGAATTTCTGCACTCGCTAACCCTACAGAACTTTGCCCGGATTATAAAACCGCCTGATAATCTCGGAGTTTTTTGCAAAGTTCCCTATGTAAATTGTTATGCCTGTGATAATTTCATGAGAATCTTTGATATTCATGGAAACTTGAGGAGTCGCTATAACAAGGACTCACTTAAGATGCTATTACGTCTCGTACAAGCGGTTTTAAGACAAGATTCCCAAAGAGAGCCGGAACCGCTTGACACAAGTTTTGGCGCCCAACGTGGGGCACTTGATGAGGATTCCATAGCGAAGAGAGCTGGCATAGATAGGGACTCCATCGCTCGGCAAAATGGCAAAAGGCGATTGAGAAACTCGGAAGCGAGGGCAGCCATAAACAGAAGCGATTTCAGTATCGGACAAGTAGAGCCCACCATCGGAGATCCTGGTTATGTTTTTGGGTCTAGCCTTGACTTCTCGGACTGGGATGCTCCCAGTTATACGCCTGAAGACTGGTCTTTTGATGATTCGCTAACTTCAGAGCGTTTCAAGCGGCTCGAAAGCTTGTTGATTCAGCTCAATGAGAAGACCTACTTGACACGCGATTCAGACCATCTGATAACCGCCATTAGAGACCTTAACTTGGGTAGAACTGTTACTAATCCACCGCAATATTCGCATGATAAGGTCATCGTCAAGAGAATTTCCGATTCCTATTATGAGAGGGTTAAGGCATCTGCTTCAAGAACTCTGTTTAAGAAACGCTCAACCCATCATATCAGGAAGAGGAAGAAAAGCCCCGAAGAGGATTCGATTCACAAAGCGCACACAGACAAACTGTACTATGGGGCACCGGTTCCAGTGCTCCTGCACGAACCTTTCGACCGGGAGAAGCCATGGACCTGGTTGCGCCGACATCCCCATCAAAAGCGGTTGGACGACACAGGCAACGTGACCGAGGGTAGCATCCGTCGGTACCGGCGCTCCACCATCGAGCAGCTGATGCAGAAGGCCAAGGAGCGCTCCTCAGTAAGCACGGTGATATCCACGGACTCGGATCCCGATGCCAAATCGAACACCCATCCAAAGTTTCGTAAAAAACACACCAGGAGATAGACAGTAGTCGCCATACTATCCCCAACACGGGATTTTTGTAATTCCGTTCCTTAATGAAAATATGTAGCTAAATAATCAAAGGTCCTGGTAAACATTTAATAAATATAGAAAATTTAGGGGTACTTGAGGTCTAGAAATGACAAACAAACAGTTTGGAATCATCATTACAATATAGAAACCTAAGAATAAAAAAGTTAAAAGGTTTGATTAAGATATTACAATGGTATCCTGATTTTTAAAGGTTTATTTTATGTTTCCCCCTTAAAATTGACATAATGGTATACGTAAAGTTTAAAATATAAAATTTTTTTTAAGAAGATTTTATATTTTTAAGAATATTCAACATAAATCTTAAATATTTGTTAAAATAAAATTAGAAATGGAATATAAAATAAGTGTTACATAATTTAAAATTCATTTCTTATTTAATTTAAACTTTTTATTATTTTTGTTTGCAAAATATATAACTTAAAGTGAAGACTTGTTATAATCAAAGTATATATGTTTATAATAATAATAAATATTTCTTGATCTTTTTTAAATATTTTAAAATAAAAACTGCATTATGTTTTAGAGAAAATTTAAGTTTATCGAGTTAGGATATGATCGATTAGTTTTTAAATAAATCATTAGGTTTATATTAAATTAGGGTACATTTCACTTACAGTTTTAATTAGTAGCGGGAACTATCTTGGTCCCGATCCTATCCCCACTCTAATAATCTTTTCCCCGAGCGGTGGCATTGGAAATCTGCCTAAGCCACCGCAACTGTGCTGTTAAATCATTTTGATAATGACACCCGATGGCCGAGGGGCCCCAACTGAGGAAGTCGGGTGCCTATGCCTTTCGAGGGCGCTACGAGTATTATTTTTAGACCGCCACGTCGCCAAGACGCACCGTGTTTTGGTATATTTTCGTGATTTGAGTTTTATGACGTGTAGTAATTTGTTGGCTCGTTAAGTTTCTTTAATAGGCTGCTGGGCGAGGGGAGAACCGATTCGGTGCGGTGCAACCCGTTCGCTGCATATCGAAATGATCTTTCGCTTTTCGCCTGGCTCTCTCTCTTTGGCCAATAAAATTCCAAAATTTTTTACGACCAGCAAAAGGGAAATCCAACCGAAATGTTTTTTATTGCACCAGAAACACTCAATAAAAGCGAATTATTAGTGTTGGATTGCTGTTCTTTGTTTTTGTGTGCTGGCCCTCCTTTCCAATTCTATTCCATATTTTTGTTGCGCTTTTTTATGCAACTTTTGTTGCTTCTTCATGTATGTATATTTTTTGGTTGAGGTGTAAATGCATTTTTATTACAGTTTTAAAGCCAACAGCAGTTTATAGTGGGCTTTCATTTCTGCCCCGATTTGTATAGTTCTATTTGTGTGGTTGTGCGTTGAGCCCTAAGCTTTTTTTGTGGAGTTGGCTCTTTTAAATGGTGATCTGTTGTTTATGAACATACATATTTATTATGGCTTTTATATTTCGAGAATTACGCGATTTGATTAATTGCTTTAATGGAGCGGTTTGAAAAGATATCTGTGTTACGAATCGTAACGTACGACTTAGTATGGTGTAATATTATTGTCCTTTTTATTATAATATAACAAATTGAAGTGGAAAATAAAAAAATTATATATGTTCTTAACCATTTCTTTAAAAATTTTGGATTCTATAATTATGAGAGCAATAGAATAGACCATCTGAAAAATATATTATTATACGTTGGTTTTTATACCCGTTACTCGTAGAGTAAAAGGGTATACTAGATTCGTCGGAAAGTATGAAACAGGCAGAAGGAAGCGTTTCCGACCCCATAAAGTATATATATTCTTGATCAGGATCACTAGCCGAGTCGATCTAGCCATGTCCGTCTGTCCGTCTGACCGTCTGTCCGTCTGTCCGTCTGTCCGGATGAACGCTGAGATCTCGGAAACTATGGGAGCTAGGCAGACTGCCACGCCCACTCTAACGCCCACAAACCGCCCAAAACTGTGGCTCCTACAGTTTTGATGCTAGATAGAAAATTTTAACTGAAATGTAATGTTCTCATCAATACCTATCGATTGACCCAAAAAAAAGTTTGCCACGCCCACTTTAACGCCCACAAACCGCAAAACCCTGTGACGCCCACAATTTTCATGCTAGATAAAAAAAAATTTGCCACGCCCACTCTAACGCCCATAACGCTTAAATCTGTATACCGCCGGTAGGTGGCGCATTTTAATCTCGGTTTGCTGCTTGCATATCTCCATTTAGCTGAGTAACGGGTATCTGATAGTCAAGGTACTCGACTATAGCGTTCTCCCTTGTTTATTTTATAATTTTGTAAACTTGGAAAAACAAATAAAAACTTATGTTGGCTGTTAAAAGAGTCCATTTTAATAGATCTAACAATAAAATTAATTATAGACCATTTAAGATAATTTTAAATCTTTATAAGCAAAAAGTGTATGTGATAAAACACAGATCTTACTACAAATCGATTCAAAGAAATATTGCTTGAATTGTTTATATAGTATAAAAAGTGTAATAAATAGGAAAGAAAGTATGAAATATTTCCATTCTAACTGAAATTGCACACATCTAAATTGGGGAATTGCCACTACTCGTAAACAATGTCCTCAGTTGGTCGAAAACAAGACCATAAACCACGATGAAGGACCATTTCGCACTGCGAACGAGTGTGTCGCCTGTCAGACAGTGACATCATAATAGTGTCATTGTCATCAGACCTATGCCATTGCATCGAGGACATGGCTCAAATTTTGAAGCGCCAAAAAAAGAGCTCAGATGCCAGAGTCATAAATCAAAAAAAGCGTCGCATGACGAGCTAAACAAACAAAAACAATTAGAAACAAGCGCAAAAACTAAACGGAACTGAAGGATGGGGATGTGGATGGGCGCCATGAGCTCCATATGATCCATATGCTGGGGTATAAATAAACAATGCAGCCAAAACAAGGACGACAAGGACAGCAACGACAACATTTCATCAACGCAAACGAGCGAAACGTTTATCAACTGCTCAAATGGCCATTAAACGTGTGTGTGTCCCGACATCAACGCCCCCAAAAGTGGGCGTGGAGGGGTGACTATCCAGGATCCGGGATCCAGGATCCAGGACTATCTGCCAGGACATTCATCAAACGATAAATTGAGTGAATGACTTCATGATGGCGATGCAAAAGGGGCGCACTTCCTCACTTCCGGTCACCCATACATCCACACACACTCACACGGACAATTGGCCATGTTGCAGTTGTTGCCCCCGGAGGCGGCGGTGCGTTTGCCACGCCCCCTTCGCCACCATGGCGAAAAGCAGATGGAAAAGCCCCGGAGAAAAACCCATTTTGAGCGACTGTCTGCTGTCTGCCTTAAATTGCCATCACATCCTGTTTGTTGGGGGCTTGTTGGATGGAGTGCAAAGGACGAAGGACGAAGGATGGCTTGCCAATTGTTTCTCTGATTGGTATTCATCCATGGACTGTCCAGTTGGTGCAGCCCGTCAGGACCTGTTATCCTTTCGGCTCCCGCTTTTTGGCCGCCTTTTTCGCCTGCACTCTTGTCTTCGTCCTTAGGCCACATCCATCATTCGGCGCCCGACGTGACGTTAGTGTTTTAATGGACTCCACTTGTCTGCCTTGATCACACAGGACCCAGGAGTTCAGATGTCCAGAAGTCCAGCATCCAGCATCCAGAGTCCTGGCCCACATCCTTTGGCTGCATTGTTTGTCTACGTGCTGGCAGCCGACGAGTCTGTCAGCCGGTATGAGGGCATTTTTATTGCAGCCGGACTGGACTCGGAGTCATTTGCATCTTTATTTGAGTCAGAGGCGTATTTATCTTTCGTCTTTGCAGTTGATTTGGCATGCACTCAGAGAAAATAACTGTGGTAAAAGAACAGAAAAAGTCTGCTTAGTATTTAGTGGAAAATAAAATAATGTGTACTTATTATTTCGATTGTATTTGCGATGTGTTTTACATTAATCAATCCAAATTTATAGTATGTATATAAAAGTATGACACAAGTAGAAGGAAGCTTTTCCCACCGTTTAAAATTATAAATTATCATAAAATGCTTTATAAGTTGTCTACTGCGCACCATCTCTCTGATCTGCCTCAAAATCGATAATGATCTTGAAATATTGAACTAATATAATAATTATAATGAGAATAATACTCCAAATTATATTATATTTAGGGTAATATTTTTAAGGTGAGATTTCCTAAATTTAATGTCATACTGTTTTCTCATTGTTAAAAAATAAGATAATTTATTTAAAAACAGAATGAATTTAATTTGTATTTTATTATCCTTAACAGCAATGTTTTCCTAAACCCGATTGAGTGTCGATCTAATTAACACTCAAAAATATTCCCAGCATTGTCAGCCGAGATTACCCTTGATCGATGGAGGAACGGAAGTATTGGCAACTATGTTGCTCATTTAATGAGCTTACAATGCTCGAATCGATTGAATATACTATGTTGGCGGCTTACGTCAGTCGACTTCCTGACATTAATCGTGGCGACAGGCTCCTAGCCGATTTTAATCGCAGCTAATATTAACTAATTGGCATACTTAGCCGGCGATGATTGCGATGGGAGATGGAAGATGCGAGATGAGACAGTGTGCGGTAGTACACCTCACGGCCTCTCCATCAAGATGCGACACCGCCTGAAATTATCTAATGAATTTTCACTTAATCCGAATCAAAAGTGGCGATCAAGATGCGGCATCCGTTTGCATCTGTTGGCGTCGTCAGCCAAAAGAAAACTTTCTTGCCCTGCGATGTGTTGTGTCGTTGGTTGTCATAATCCGATCAGCAGGCGAATATCCGAGGCCCAAGGCCCAAGGCCCCAGAGGATCGCAATCGTATCGTATGGAGCAGGGGGTTCCCGAAGAGGGGGACTGGGCACTACCCGAGATATGATCTGTGGGGTCGTCAGCACGATCTCGAGATCTCAGTCTTCCTCAGTCCCTCCCTCCTTTTCCTCCATGCTCGTCTTCGTCTTCGCGTTGATTTTCATTTCATTCTCGCTAATAATTCGCCCGACAGATATTCAGGCATAATTAGAGATTAATTGTTCTATTCATAATTGGTCTTGGCTTGATATTTTTGGACATTTGGCAGGAAGGCGAAAATTACATCAACGTGGGGTTCTCTGGCTGTCACAGTTGCTAAATGGCAGGGCTGACAAAAAGAGGGATCGGGGAATTATACCCAAAATGACAGCAACAGTTGCCTTGCGGAATCACATTTAAATATGATGAGCTAAAAGAACAGAATCGCTAAAAATATATTAGCAGAACTGCCCATTCTTCAATCATCTATTTTTATATTGACTAATTTATGTCCGTACTTGCATTCTTTCCTGATACCTTTTTAAAACCAAGTCAAAGTGGTCTCGATTTCAATGGTTTCAAAATTTTAAAAGAACTAAAACATTTAAAAAAAATTAAATAAAAGATTCACAAATTTATTTACTTTCTGAAAAATCCTTACTTAGTTTTCATCCCATGAATATCATTAATTTTTTAGTTCAATATTTTCCTTAAAAAATGCAACTTTTACAAATTAGAAGCCATTTGCCTGCAGTGCCGTTGTGTTCTATTGACAAGGCTCTTGATACATTGATTACAAAATTATAAATCGGAAATGATTGATAACGCTTTCGAACGAAGTCATTCGGATGGGCTAGACCTTTGGACAAAAGTCCACCGGCAGATGGAATAATAGGTAGCAGATCTTCGAGCATTTATTCTTGATTATGTCCACGCTCTCTTCGTCTATGTAGGCCAGTATCTCGACGTTCTCCGCATCGGGGTACACCACCTTCGATTGGTACTCCTCACTGCATTCATCCAGGGGGGATTGTTTCACCACACACCACTTGCCAGTGTCCAATCCACAGTTCTGCTTCTCAAAGAGGTAAAATATGCGGCAGAGACGAGCGTCCACCACCTTTGGAATCACGAAAGACACTTTGATTAGTTCAAAGTGTCGGATAAAAGAGGTGACTTTGAAGGGTGGGCAGATCGCTCTGGTCTGGTTAATCAGCCAGTCCTTCGTATAATCGTCCTCGCCGACGATCAGCAAGTTGCAGTCGAATTTCGCCACCGAGGTGCACTCGCTGAAGCGCAGATAGCTCACTTCCTCCTTAACCCTGTGGAAGGATTTCAGCAGGAACTGAAGTACGCAAGTAAACTCGCAGCAACAGGGATTCTCCTCGTTGCTCACTACGACTCCGTACCGCCGATCCTCCGGCATGACCCTTTTATACGGAGGACGTTGGGGGTCTCCTCCGCAGCAGTCTACATTACACCCCTTCGAGGGGCAGGCTTGCAGTGTGCAGCTACTGGCAGTTGGCCCATCGCCCACAGAAGAGTTTGACCACGAACTTAGGTCTGATTCCGAGCTGCAATCGGCGGAATCCATTACTTCGATAACGCTTTACAATCAATTTTGATAGCAAAAAAATGTGTTGTTTGGAGTATTAGAATATATAATATAGAATAAAAATGGAACTGTGTAAAAAGCACCAAAATTTAGTTGCAAATCACGACCTTACTAAACAGAGGATTTTCGATGAATGAGTGTTAAACGTTCATAGCCCAGGCAAATAGTCAAACGCTGAAGTCACAGTCTACTTTTAACAAAAACTTTTAAAGTTATATTCTCATTTGAAAATCGAACTAAGACATGAGATCAAAATTCATTCGTTCTTGCCAGTGGCGGATCCAGAATTTAGTTGTGGGGTGGATAGAAAAAAAATTGTATCAGTAAAAAACAAACAGATGGAATAAAATACATAATACATATACTTTTCAATACTTTTCGGATCAAAAAATAAGCAAGGTCTGTATCTATGGATACAAAGAATAAAACTAACCCTTTAAAGTCAAATTACCAGATAAAATATTAATACTTTATCTTCTTTTTCGGTACCTCCTACAATAAATAAATATAGGTTTTACTGAAATGTTATTAGACTAGCTTTAATCAAAATCCCATTTGGCTTACCATTCCCAACCTGTTCCACTAACTCCTAAGAATGTCCACATACAAGTCTTTGTTCTTTGGCCAAGTAAAAATGTTCCAAATTATCTTGAGCAACGCATCTAGAACATTTGTTAAACCTTTCCCTAACGAAATTTGACAGGATATGCTTGTGTTTGTAGCCAATTTTCTGGTGTTTCTCTTGTTTTTGGCTTGTGTAATTTGTGTTATTTGCCCATAAAGTTGATGGTTGGCTCGTTTGTTTGACATTCCGCAGGACATGACCAAAACGGAGGACTCGCAAAGTGAAAGCAGTAGCATATTTTATTTCTCCTAATGATAGCCAGCTCGCCGAATGGCTCCAAGGACCAGAGGACGAAGGACCGAAGACCAGAGTGGCCGGGCACATAAAATGTGAAATTTACGGTCGGGCTTTCCTTTGTTTTTACTCAAATCGTACATAGATTATACAGAATTATGACGAGCGCGTGTCTATCCATCGAGCAGGACAATGGACGAGTGTCGCCTGCAGATTGGGGTGGACCCGAATCGAATCGACTGTCGTTATCGTCGTCCTGCGCAAATAGTTTTCATAAATTAATTTTATTTCGTTTGCGGAGCCTCGGACACAAAGGTCCTGCCCCCCGATTTCCAGACAGTTACATATTTCTTTACCAACTGTGCGTTTAGTTTTTCTTCGTTTCGTCTTCATGCCGAAAATTGACGTAAATTAGAGCACTTTGTGTCGATCTGCAACAATTTGGGCTACGAACTTGTATCGCAAATCCATAAATATTTATATTTACGGTTTAGTGTATGTTATAAATGACTGCAAAAGTTGCGGATAGGAAATGGTCTGCCTGGCGATCACATTCTATCTATCTCTGGGTCCACAATTCTGGATACGTAAGCAAGTTGGCGAGCTTCTTTTTAATTTATTAGGAAATATATTAAAGATGATTAATATAGCGCAAGCCAAACATTAAGTTGTTTGCTTTGAATATTCTTATGGGAAGACAAGAGCAAATATTTAACTTGATTTTCTGAAATTTCTGAATTTGGAACACTTAATGTAGGTATTCCATTTTCAAGAGCTGTTATAATTTCTTTAAAAATAACCCGTGCATTTTTGACATAGATTCTGTTTTATTTTATATTTATTTGGAAAATACAAATTTGGGTTGTAGTTTTTAAGAGCTGTTATAAATTCTTTATAAATAACCTATACCCTTTTGTCTGGCATTTTGATATTTTCTAGTTTCGTCCTTTCTAGTTTAGTATCATATTAAGATTTATTATTTTATATTTCTTATAGAGGACAGGTAGTTCAATAATTTTAAGCAGAGGTTTAAATATATATCCAATATCAAACATCTGCCTTATTTAGTTCTATATAACACGCTGGATTAGGTGACAACCTAAATCCGTACTTTTTTACCAATTCCGTTTATTTTTCCCCAGTCTGAACAAAGCCAACCGAAAGTGTTTTGCTTAAATCCGAAAAACTGAAATCGTAAAAATGAATTTTTAATGCCCGACATGGTTGGGTAGACCAAGGCGATAGATACGAATAGATGTGGAGTTTCGGTTGAAAGTATTCCTGGCAGCAGAAGGACCCGGCCATTTGGCTTGGACTGGCCAACCATCATTTCAAAATAACGTATCGTAAATTTTCAAGTTAACATCAAAATTGTGAAAATTATGTACAATTCCCAGGAAAAGCAACGAGGGCAGACCGAGAACATTCATAACCAAATTTATTGCAAATAAGAAAAATGTCCGCCAACCGATAGACGGACGGAGACAGAGATGGAGATGGAATGAAAGTGGGAAAATGGAGGGAAAAGTGGGAAAAAACTGGGGGAAAACTGGGGGAAAACCAACAGATAGACAGGAATGCGAGCGGGCTGAGTGGAAAACTTCAGGGCAAGGAGGACATGCTGGTCGAGCTGTGAACGTAGTAAAAGTGGCCACAGGACAACAACAAGGATGGCTCCTGTGCTCGTAGTTTTCCCACCCCCTCTGCGGTCAGCAGAAAATGTAGGAAAATAGATGAAAAGCAAAGCATAAAAAACATAAATTCCACACACACCAAAAAAAAAACAACGAGACACACAGAGGAAAAACAAGAGGAGCAAAAAAATGATGAAAGACAAACATGCGCCACAAGGATAATGGACAGCGGCAGCGAGCGAGATGGAAAATCGGGGACACTTTTGTGGGTGTTGTGCGCACACAAAACTTTTCTTTATCCAGCGGTGAAGAGGGTGGTGGTGGGGGTAGGGATTTTCCCGGGAAAGGGAGGCGGGTTGTAAGGACATCGGGTGGCTTCCATCAAAACAAACAACGGGGCCAAACACTTGACGAGCGCCGAGCTTCGAGCGTCGAGCATCCGAGGAGCCAAAGGATTTCCACACAACCGGGTTGACCCGAACTGAAAAGTGTTGGAATGTTTCGAAGTCGGGGGTTGGCCAGCTGGAACTGGCAACTGGAAGGCAACAACTATTCAGCGGATTTTACTTCAGTTAAAATAATATATATATATTGGCAAGAAAAGTATAGCAAATGTTGGGTTAAGTTGAACATAGCTAATGGAGGAAACCATATTTTAGTACAAAGAAATCTATCTCTCTATTTTAACATTTAAATAATTACACAGAGAAAACTATCCAAGAAATTTGTTCTTGCATTGAGCACATTTTTCTTGAATTGAGAACATTCGTTCTTAAAAACCGTGTAAGTTCATTTTGGTATCAATATAAGAACGAAATGGTGAGAAGAGAAATGTTAAATTGAGTTTATTTAACCACTATTTGATAAGTATACACTAAGGACTGAACTAATAGTTTATTTGTACATACAATGTACTTAAAAACCGCCAATTCAACTTTGTTCGAGCAAAATAAAAACATTTTCAACTTAAAAATGTCGTTATATTTTTAAGAACATTTTCAACTCAGAAGAGAACGTCAGAATTTTCTCTGTGTACAAAACAAAATAATTTGGGTGTACATTTTATAGTCTACGACCAAAGCAAAAGGATTTTGAGTTTAAAATCTTATAAAAAAAATAAAATATGGTTAAATTTTTAAAAACTTTCAAAATTTTCTAACTTTTGAAAACTATTTTGGAATCACGTATTTTTACCCTCTGATAAAATAGGTGATTTTTTACAGCTAGATTAACTCTGATCAGGAATAAAGATACTGCTAGGGTCGGTAACGGTTACTTCTTTTACTTTTCAACGAACTCAATTCGAGTAACAGGTATAATAATAACAAAAAGCTTATATTGTCTAGCCTTTAAATATCTAAAAAAGGGTATGTGAAGTTTCACAATACAAAATTTTTGCATAAAGTCAGAAATCAAGAACATTGTTTGCATTGGGTTTTTTCCTTCGATGTACGTACAATTACCCACTCATACTCACGTCGAAATAAACCCAGATGAAATGTCGAATTAAAAACGAAGTCCCCTCAGCAAAAACACCAGTTTTCTACCCCCATAAGTGGCCTTGAACCAAAAGGGGGCCGCAGTGAAGGGGTAAACAATGAAGTGTCGTCCGTAATTACATGTGCCACGCCCACCCGTGTGACAAAACAAAAATAGAAGGCCCCAAAATGAAAAGTCCTCGATGTGACAAACAACGGAATTGCTATTTTAGAACCCAAAAAAAAAAGAGGAATCCAAATTTGTGCAGATTTTTCAGCTGTGTCAAAAAATTGTCAGCACAGAGTAAATGGCAGGGCCTAACTGCCCTTCCAAAAACCCCACATCCCAAACATATATCCAACCCACTTTTCACCCTCTGGGTAAATATTCGTATATGTCATGGTAAATATGAGTTACATTCTGCTGCAAAAATTTGACACTTGATATTTTGAAAATTGTCTGCCAGCAAGCGAAACAAAAAGAAAAATCGACCGAAATGGAAATGGCTTTTGAATTTGAGGAGCATTGCCATCAAAACATTCTACGAATGGCAAACATTTTCGATTTATTTCTAATTAGAGACAACTTTTTGTTGGACGTTCTGGTTCTGGTCGTTGTTGTAGCTGGTTTCGATTTTGGTCGTTTTGCTTAATGAGTTGCAACATTTGCTCGCAGCTGAAATTATTTGACAGTTGTCATTTTGACAGTTTGTGGCAAAAATTAGAATGCGATGTGTGCAAATTAGCAGAAGTTGAAATGCTCTTTTAGCGAGTGGATCTTAAAAGGTATTAAAAGCTGGGTGTATTACTTATACCCAATTAAATAAATTGATCACATAACACGACTCTGAAAAAAGGAATTTATTATTTATTTTGAATAAAGAGCATCTCTTGCATGACTTCCTCTTTTTCATTTTTGTCTTCTGTCTTCCAATCTTTCTTGGTCTTTTCAACGAGTTGAGATCTTTTTGACAAAAGCGCCGAAAATCCCATTAAACATGTTGTACCCCATTAAGAGAATTCATTTAGCCAAATTAATTAACTTGTTGTTCTTAGCGACAACAATTACGGGCGAGTGAAAAGAACGCTTCCATCATCGTAAAATATTTGCCGATGAGGCGTGAAAATTAATAAAAATTATAAAAAAAAAATGTGGATACGTGATTTTGGAATATACGTATAAGTGGAAGGTTGCTTGCTGTGCTTTATTTTTTCGGCAGTGCCGCTATTAAATCATAATAAAAAATGATAATTGCGATTTTCACCCGACAAGCCGTAAATTAATGCCACGCATGCGAGCGAGACAAGTGTAAGTCGTGATTCAAATTGACGTGTCAACAATTAACATAACTCTTGGCCCAGAAAGAAGAGGCGTTCGAAATGTCCAAGAAGTGCCCGCCGCCCACGCCTCTGAATTTCCGCATTTCGGATACTGATTCAGAATCGGATTTGGGATCGGGATCGGGTTGTTCGGGGTGTTTGGGGTGTACGGGTTCGGGTTCGAGTTCGGGATCGGGACCAACGGCATTCGTCAATATCTCTGTCCGCACATCCATAAATTGGACCCCAGTCAGCGGCATCCAGCAGCTGCATCATCATCATCATCGCCACATTCTGGCCTGGTCAAATGGTTCGAAGACATTTTCCGTTGACACCGCGGATTTGCTGCGTGGGTTGCTTGCCCCGGCTTTCTTCTCTGTTGTGAAAGATCTTCGCTAAGGAGGGAAATATTTGAAAGATAAATAAACTAATAAATCATTATGTTAAATTGGCATGATATTTATTTTAGTGCCTTGATTTTTTTTCAGCTCGCCTCTCCAAAATTCAAATAGAACGGTAACATGTGTTATGTGGGAAATGCTCTTGGCATGTTCAACTGTCAGTCTGTTTAAAGTTTACACGAGCCCCGTTGGATAGACAACTGACTGTGGTGGATCTCGTGGGATTATTAAGAATAATATAGAACAGTTGACTTTGGAATGCATAAAAATACTTGGAGCTTTATATTGAAAACCGTGGAATAATTTAGAATGTTTTTGAAATAGATTCAAAGAGCAATATAATAAATGGAAACACAAAAACACAGAAATCACAGTTATAAGTTTCTTATAAAAAATAAAATTGTAATGTATTTTACTTATAATAATTATATTTTGGTTTTGGTATCATTTTATATGGTTCTTTATATTACTAATCGGTAAATCCAAAGGACATTGTAATACTTGGAAATATTTTATACAATTTTGATTTTATTCAAATTGAATTGTGTTGTCTTTTCTTATAATAACTATACTTTGTTTTTCGGATAATTTTAAATGGTTCTTTAAGTAACTGATTAGTAACAGCAACAGAAAAATTATTGTTCGCTTACATATTACTAATATTCCGGAATACACTTTTTGAATATATTAAACCTAAATTCCATTTTTAGTATTTCATTAAACTATATCACATCATATCATTTAAACTATACCATATCATGCAACTACATGAACACTCATTTAATATTTTTTAAAAAGAATGTAATTCATGGAAAGACTAAGAGACTATGAAGTCATGTCATTCCGCCTTTTCTGCCCCCACTTAATCATCTACGATTCAATGCCCACCATGATCTTTCCCTCATTCAAGAAGAGCAGTGAAATGTGAACGAAAAAAGTGCGGTTTTATGTGCTAAATTCTGCATGTGGAAATGCCAAATTTAATGTTATACTTCAATAAAAACTTCTCGAAGGCAGACGGCGGCCAGTTTGGGGCAGCGGCAACATGTTGCAGGGATCGCAGGCATGTGTACGATGTGTATTTGTGCAACGTCCGCATTCCTGCATCGAACATTAATTTACACAATATTAACAACATGAAACAGCAGCGAGATGCAACAACAGCGCCAACTTTTTATTAATTGCAACCGAGCGACAAAAAATATTCGCAGCAAATAAAGTTGCCCGTGGAGCAACTTGCAACTTGCAACCGCAGTGGCAACATGGGCGTAGGGGTAGGGCGCAGGGGGGGCTGAGGTCCAGGGAACACATGCTAATTTTGCCCCAGTCAGTGACAAGTGCTTGTCAACTAGAAAGGCGGGCTCCCAAAGATCTGGGGGATGAGGACGGACTGGGAATCGAGGGAGCGCCGAGTGGGCCAATAAATAACAAGTGAAAAACAAATGGAAAATATTAAAAACTGACGGATGCCTGCGTTTATCTGTGTCTGCAGCGGGGGGTGCAGGGGGTTTTCCAGGGCGTTTTCCGGGGGGTTTCAGGGGGCGGAGGAGGCGGTTGGGCAAGGGCGAGACGTAAAACAAAAGCGAACGACCAGGCCATTCCAAAGACAAATGAGAACAAGCTGTGGGCCGTGATGCAAGTACAGTGGAGCTAAGCTCCATTAAAACAGCATACAAAAAGTAAAAAGATTTAACCCACTAATAACACCCTCTAGTAAAAACAATGTTTGGCCAACCTTAAGATGCGCACTTTGGATTTTGTACAATTTTGTTTCCTACGCATGGCATTAATACTTAAAAGAATCTAGTAAGAATGTTCTTACATTTTATGGTTACAAAAACAATTGGATTTTTTAGGAACTGATTTAGGTCACTTAAGCTAAAATTTAATTTTAAGCAGAAATCATTACCACCTAAAAAATAATTGCTATGAATTTTGAAGCTATAGCTTTAGTGTTTAGAGCTCTGCATAGGTTTTTTAAGCGGCAACAAGGGGTTTATATAACCGATATTTGCATGTAGGTTGGGTTATTTATTTGATGTTTATATTAACATCGAATAATACATTTTTTCATTTGTTAACATTTTGATACTTACAAATTTGTAAAAATTTTATTAAATGGAAGGCCGTTCTTTATCTTATATTAATTGTTCTTCCCTTAATTGTTATACCCGTTACTCGTAGAGTAAAAGGGTATACTAGATTCGTCGGAAAGTATGTAACAGGCAGAAGGAAGCGTTTCCGACCCCATAAAGTATATATATTCTTGATCAGGATCACTAGCCGAGTCGATCTAGCCATGTCCGTCTGTCCGTCTGTCTGTCTGTCCGTCTGTCCGTCTGTCCGTCTGTCCGGATGAACGCTGAGATCTCGGAAACTATGAGAGCTAGGCTATTGAGATTTGGCGTGCAGATTCCTGAGCTTCTTACGCAGCGCAAGTTTGTTTCAGTAGACTGCCACGCCCACTCTAACGCCCACAAACCGCCCAAAACTGTGGCTCCTACAGTTTTGATGCTAGAATAAAAATTTTAACTGAAATGTAATGTTCTCATCAATACCTATCGATTGACCTAAAAAAAAGTTTGCCACGCCCACTTTAACGCCCACAAACCGCGAAAACCTGTGACGCCCACAATTTTTATGCTAGATAAAAAATTTTAACTGAAATGTATTTGTCTCGTCATTACCTATCGATTGACTTAAAAAAAAATTTGCCACGCCCACTTTAACGCCCACAAACCGCAAAAACCTGTGACGCCCACAATTTTCATGCTAGATAAAAAATTTTAACTGAAATGTATTGGTCTCGTCGATAACTATCGATTGATCCAAAAAAAAATTTGCCACGCCCACTCTAACGCCCATAACGCTTAAATCTGTATACCGCCGGTAGGTGGCGCATTTTAATCTCGCTTTGCTGCTTGCATATCTCCATTTAGCTGAGTAACGGGTATCTGATAGTCGAGGTACTCGACTATAGCGTTCTTCCTTGTTTTTTTGTGTAGTATTACATTATATCCAAAATATCCAAGTTTTTTGAGAATGCTTACATTAACAAAATAAAAAGGAAATTTTTAAATATTTTCACATCTCAAGAAATATAATATTTTGTTATAAAATAAAACTTAAAGATTTTATTCGATAAAATGTTATTTACTTTTATTTTGAAACTCAAAACTATTTCACATTCTATAATTTTTGGAGTCTTAACTTACCACTCCATCCCACTGTTAACACTAGGGCAAACGTTTTTCTTTTCGCTTTCTTCGCAATTAATTTTGCATGCAATTGAGGAAAATAGCGTGAATGGCTTTATTAGTGCAACATCGAATGGATGGGCAGGAAAGGGAGTCGGTTTGGAGAAGTGGAGCACCCCATAGAGAGATAGAAAGGGACGGAGTGCTGGAGAAAGACTGGGATATGAGCGAGATGGGGGAAATCGAGCAATCCAGAGGCGCCGACTTTTCGCTCGTGTCGATTTCGATGCTTCGATGTTTGATTGCCGCATATTTGAATGCTGATGAGCCCGCGTTGATGGGCCGTGAAAGGCATTTTACATAATAAAACGAACATAAACATATCGGCCCGACCGACTACAGATTGCTCATCTGTATATACATATGGCGGGGAGAAAATTTGAATAAATATCCGAATTGCTGTAAATCACAATCAAGCCAATCGAATGGGTTGAGCGAGACACCCACTATTTATAAAATATCTTTCTCGGCGAGTTGTCGCCGCCGTTTGCCTTAGATTTCGTCATTGGGTCGTCGCTTTTTGGGGTCGAAATAAAACTAAAACGAAAACTTAACATATTTATCGCCGCGAGTCTGTCATAAATTTGTTTTATAGAAGGCAGCATTATCAAATTGACCGAAAAACATTTCATTATGGGAAAGAAAGCATGAAACAAACTAGAAAACCGAGCCAGCCACTATCTATAAACAAATGGCATCGGCAATTAGTTATAGTATCTATAGCTGTATCGCTCAGCCGTTGGAATACATCTCATAGATGGATTGGGTATGGGGCAGGCAGATGCAGAAGATCGGGGCAAACTCATCTCTGACATTGTCGTCACCGTTGAGCATTTAAATCTTTCGATTGCCGCTATGGGACTTCCTCTCCTTTGCCCCTCCAGATCCATAAATAATCGCCAAAAATAAATGCGACGACACAGTTTTTGTTGAAATTAAAACAACTCATAAATTGAGAGGAGGATCACATAGAACATACCTCCGCTTTTGAGAATTCATCAAAAGGTGGAAAATATTTTGAGAAATTTTAAAAAAGCTAAGGGATAGAAGAGGATGGATGAGAGAAGGATGGAAGAGTTTCCGAACCCTTAAAGAATGTATTTTCTTGATCAGGATCACTAGCCGAGTAGATCTACCAATGTCAGTCTGTCCGTCCGTATGAGCGCTGTGATTTCAAAAACTATAAAAGCTTGAATTTTGGGATAACGCATGCAGATTCTAGAGATTCTTGCGCAAGGCAAGTGTAATTCAGCAGAGTGCCACGCCCACTATAACAATTTTTCCTCCTATAAAACCTTGAGGCAGGCATGTATCTAATTAGTTAGTTAAGAAAGGGGTATATGATAGTCGAGACACTTGTTTAATGACACTCGCTTTAATGATATAACCATTAAAAATATTTCTAAAATTAAATACACTTTTATTTTTATAAAATATCATTCCATTTCGCATTGTTACTAAAAATCTAAAACTTGTAAAATAACTTTTTAATCCATGATTGCTTCTTTAACCAAATCGGGCCAAACCATTAACGATTTGAACGAATATCTTGTGACTTTCATCCCGTGTAACTCTATACGGTCTTCAGTCAGGACTGTCCATCATAGGATGCCGCCAAACTGTCCAGTCAATTATCAAATTAATTAGCTAAGCCTATCTTAGAGTCAGTCAAGTAGGAGCTCCTAATTGCAATTGCAACATGAGCCTGCCAGTGGAAGGGGCTCTTCGATCTCAAATGTGGCATCAAATCAAGTGCGTAAAATATTGGAGAGACTGTGGAGAAAGGTGGCTGAAGGCCGGGGGATTGAAGGATAGGAGCTCCATCAAAAGTGCAATCGAAGCGACAGCAACTAGCGATCTCACGATTTATAATCACGCATCACGGCCAGAGCGACAAAACCTGACAGCCTGAGCTGCTAATGAATGATTGATGTGTGTGGCGATTGCAAAAAGAGAGATGCATGTGGAGGAAAGGCACTTAAAAAAATATATAACAAGTAAAATAAGTGAGATTTTACCAAATTTTACAAAAAAATTGTGTGTCAATAGATAATTGGAAATGTCTAGAAAATTCTGAAGTTTTCGTCAGAAATTTAAAAAAGAAAGACATTTTTGAGCGCAAATTGTTCTTGATGTGCTTAAATCAAGTTGAAATGGTTCTTGAAACCTAGTTGAGAAATAAATGTATATAAATAATTATTTCAATTATATCCCTTTGCGCTGTCTAAATAAATTTCATATATGTAAATTCTGAATGTGAACTTAAATAAATTTTAAGAAAACATAGCCTAATATTCTTTTACAGCACAGAATGTATAAGTTTTACTTTTAAAGTAAGTCTTTCTTACCATTTTGACATAAAATATTTATTTATAGAACATTTTTTTAAAATATTGAAAGATCAAATAGTAAACAAACAAGTTTGATAACGCCAGTTTAAATATTTATACTGAAATTTGTTGCTCCTTTAATTTGTTTGAGTGCATGAAAGCGCAAGATTGTGCAATTTGTTGACCTTGTATTTGCATTAATCATCATTGATTGATCACTGGACCTGACTAAGTACTGGCCTCTAGAGAGAGCCGGAGCTTTTGCGGTAGCAGCCCGAACAAGAATTTGATATCAGTTGAATGAATGACTGACTGACTGACTGAATGGCCGGGTGACTAATTAGCGCGACGAGAGCAGAAGGAGGAGATCCAGCTTATATAGCATACGTGGTACGTACATATATGGCCAGCATCCGATCCGCCTTGATTGATGGCACCGCGAAATTCAAGAACACAGCTGCTGTCAAGTCATCGCGAAAAGGATTAGTTCGGTGCGATGTGATGTGATGTGAGGATCGGGACTAGGTTGGGGATATAAATGCAGATGGGTATGGGTATGGAGATGCGATCAAATAGTGCCGACACATCAGCTTCCAGTATAAAGTTGACACTGGCAAAGTTCGCGCTGCGAGGCTTGATGGATCAGGGGTCTTTGGAGGGACAGGGACCCAACTCCAAAGCATATTCCATCAGCTGTCACAAAATATGTCACTGTCAGTGCAGATGAGATTTGCGCAGAATTCTCCGCTTTCCTGTGCAGATTCTTCTTAGTTTTCGGCCCGAAATTCTCTCCTCTTCCTTGCGTTTTCGGGGAGATTGACAAGGGAACGCTGCTAATCCAATTTAATTTGAATGTCAGTTCGTCTGGAAGACAAGACTCAGCTCCAGTTGAGTTGATCCGACTCCCTAACTCTGGGGGCACCAATTCTGCGACTCTGGGACTGGAACTCCGACCGGAGATGAAGATTCATGGGTATTAAGGAACTCTTCTTCATCTGATTTGCCTTTCACTCTTACTACTAATTTTATTGTTTTTGCCCTGAACGCCGCTGCTCTTCGGCGGCATTTCAAATTTGTTTCCCAGACACATGTTCGACTTAATTTGGTTCACTGAGTTTTTGGAAACGAACAAAAAGCCTTGACGGTATTTTTGAGGGCCCAAAAGCGGAATGCACACGGCCAGCCAACAGAAGCTAAAGAAAAGTTAAATTGTTCGAAATTCGATATGATTTGGATTAGCACAGTAGTTTGTTTGGGCTTATATATCATTCGTGATCGCGAATCGGTAGTCGATAAACAAAGCTACCGAAATTTAATCATTAGGAAAGTTATCATATATATCTACACCAAACAAAAACTTTTAGTTTAACAACTGATTGAAATATATAATTATGGTAAAATATATATTTAATTGTACGATGTCTTAACTATATGTAAAAATGTTTCAAATATCATTATCAGTGACTTATTCTTCAAACTATAACACATTTCCTTGTTAGTTTGTGCTGCCATGTTTCCAATATCCGTGAGTCGGATTTATCTTTTGTCTTGCCATTCTAGAGTCGAAGGATCTCATGTATTGTTTCATCATTTCGAGAACCCTTTCGGATTGTCCATCCATAATATTGATGCTCTCCCCCGGCATTGTTGTTTCGCTGTGACATTTTTGGCGAGCCATTCCCTCCGAACCTCGAATGCTGTCCACCGGAGTAGGTGCCTTTATTTATGTTTATGGCTTATGAGACACGACGACACTGCATTGCATTAGCTGGAGCTGAAGCTGAATCTGTAGCCAAGTCCCTGCTTTTGGCCAGGTCCAGCCTGCTCCAGCTTCATCTCCACATCCAGATGACTTTGCAAGGAGGAGAAAAATAATGGCGCACAATGTGATTTTTCCGTTGACATTTTGGAATTTGCTAAGCGCGCGCGTTCATGTCTCATCAGCTTGTTAGGGAGTTGCAAAATGCTCCAGCTTGTGATGGAGGAGCAGATTTGGATTTAGGGAGGAGCTTTAATCACCAGGTTGTAACACGACACGAAAATTGGAAATTGGGTTGGGGAAAACATGCTTAATTTCGATAGTTTAAACGAATTTATAACTTACTCTTTGAATACTAAAATGTCCAATTAAATTTGATCATTTGTAAAAAAGTTGCACGCAAAAGTTATATTTAGTTCACTCTTACACAATCAAAATTGTTTCTGAAAATTTTCAAGGATCATTTTCTCGTCTGCATGTTAAGATAAAAGTTAGTTTCATGCTTACAGAAGGGTTGGTATTTTGAGTTAAAATCCTATTCATAGTTTAAGATGCGGGTAAGAAAACGTTACTAAGAAAGATACAATTGGCTGTTACGCCTTAAAATCTGGAAGATTATATGGAACTGAGTTATAACTAAATCAGACTTTATATAAAAGGCACTAACCGCATTTTAAATATTTCAAAACTATATATTTCCAAATTTTCTTCAATGTAATAAGAAAAATTTCCAATCTTGGTTGAATATTGTTAAAACTCTCACTTATGCATATCTGTTTTTTCAAAATTACATTTTGAAGTCTTTAGATAATTCATTTCTAAGAAAGTTAAAAATTGGTACATACGCCTTTGGATATGCAACATATTTTGTAAGTATATACCTATACCTTAATATCTAAAACCTATCGGGACTCCAAATACCACCCAATATATATTTCCGATTTATGTATATCGATCACGGGGCCATCTCTAGCTTATACCAGAGTAATCCGATCGATTGAGACCAAATAAAACGGAGAGCAGGAGAGACTGGAGCGGCGGCAAGAGAGATGTCCATCGCAATTGCCTGGTGGTAACTGAGTTAGTAGCTGCTCCTCTGGCTCTTCAGCTCGATCCTCGACAATGACAACGACTCGGTGGATGAGGATGAGGATGAGGATGAGGATGTGGATGTGGATGTGGATGAGGATGGGACTGAGGTGAACTGAGCTGCGGATCAGGAGACCCAGTCGCGTCTGTTGTTCCTCGCACGCGTGCGCATTTAACGAAATTTATTGGAGTCTTTGCTCTGGAATTTTGGGCTTGTGTTTTCTGTCTGTCTGTCACTCGCTGGCTCTGGCTGCCTTGGCCTTAGCCTTTTGGCTTTAACTTTGCCTTGGTGGTTTTGGCCAGAAAAGAGGAGCTGGAGCAGGAGCATTGGCCAGGCCAAGCAGAAGCTGGCTTAGAGCGGAGCTCACTTCCATTGTTTTTTTTTTTTTTTGGCTCGCTTGATGCGATCGATTCGATTCGTTTCGATTCGCCAAGAAAACGCATTGCCAACGGGGCACACAAAGTGGCTAGTTTTTGCTGCCTGGCCTGCCCGGGCTGTCAGCGGTTCGGGTTCAGGTTCGGATTCAGGCATCCCCCGGAGCAGAGCCAAGTTTTTTAAATATTTTATCAGTCGACTGGAGTTTGGTGGAAAACGCTGATAAAGATCGCGCCACTTTTTTCCCCCTAGCCTGGTCGCGTAATGAGTTTGTTTCACAGCCTTTCGCGAAAAAAAGAAAGAGCGGGCTGGAAAAAACTGCTAGGGAATTGTCAGCAGAGTCATCTGACAATGTGATTAGTGGTGCTGAAGAAAGGAATTTTTTCTTGGGCATTAGACCTTGATTATATTATTTCAAGTCAGTCGATAATCTTAAAAAAAAGGACATTTAGCGGGGAAAAAATACATTTCGTTGAATTTGGAATTTAAAAAATCACCTTAATTATATTGCGACAATGAAAACTAACAAGTTAAATATGATATAAATAGAAAATAAAACAGAATTGCTAGTCAATGGGAGGATGTATTTTTAATCGGAATATAAACATCTAATCCTAGTTATTGCTTGCCTCCAAAATTATTATAAAAAATATTTTTGATATAATTTGTATAGGTTTTTATTTCTATGTCAATGGGTGAATATTTTCAAGGAAAAGGTTTAAGAAAATGTTTGCTAATTGGTTGTATTGGAAAACAAATTTTCAGACCGTTTATAATTCCTCCAATTGTTCTAATGGCTCTGTCTCTTCCGATTGCATGTCGATGGACACCGTTGATATTTGATGACCTGGAACTATGACTCTCCCCACGGCAATCGGTTTCTCGTTCTCCGGCTCAAAGGTGCCACAGTCGTAGAGCACCAGATTCTCGTCGTGATCGGTGCAGCTGAAGATGCCGATCAGCACGAGCTTATTCTGCAGTACCACTCTCATTTTTCGACCCAGCCACTTCTTGAGAGATTCGCGTCCCGGAGAAAGGGGATTCCCATCGCTCTGGCCATTGGTGATTACGATGGGCCTGAACTTGGAGGGACTGCCTGGTGAAACGGGCTTTTCTTTCTCCATCAGGCTGATCGAATGATGAATTTATTAATTTGGTATCAAATAGTTATAGGGACTGCCTGCTTCTGGCCTGCTATATGCTGTATGCTAATTCAACCCCACAGAATCCAGAGGAATCCCTTCTTTCCCTTTTTTTCTCATTTTTGAGTAGATGTCTCTCGGGTATCTGAGCACAGATCTCGGTGCACAATGCACAAAGCGCAAGAAAAAGTGTCGCCATCCGTTTTGGACTTGTAAAAGTCCAAGACCGAGCCCCTGCAACACGAATGCCTATATAGCATATGCCCCATACACATGCTGTCCCCGTCGTCCGTCCTTTGATGGCCAAAACGAACTGAAAGGCGGCACAAGTCCGCAGTCGTCTGCGCAACAGTTCAAAGTTTTGAGGGCCCGCTGCCACTGCCACTGCCAATCGGTATCTGGTAGCCAGGGAAACCGAACCAAAAACCAAAACCAAAACCAAACCAAGCCATCCTCGTCCTCGATCGCCAGGTCCAGCATCAGCTCCTCAGCTCTCCTACTATCCAACTCTCGAGCTGTCCACAACCACGACGACGACAACCAGATCTCTGATCTCTCGAAAAAGCTGCAAGTTTTTGCTGCCGTCCGACTGTTTTGCCTACACTTCGAGGCCATCAGCAGCGTCTGGGGAACAAAAAGCGTTCGGCACAGATCAAATTGGAATTACATTGCTGACTGGTCCCGATATCGGGAAAGGGTAACGTGGCATTTCGATGTTATAGGTTGACTGAAGGAAGTCAAATAGTGGAAGCTATAAAGTAATATATTTTTAGTAAATAATAGGTTAATGTATTTTAATGATCTTTCTAATAATGATATTTCATTCATAATAAAAAAACAGCGTCTTCAAAAATTAACATGTTATATAGTTTGAATATTGGGAGAGTCAGATGGAATCAAATATTTTATAACTTGTATAACTTGCCATGGATTTGTTGATAATAAAAACTTTTTCCCAGTTTATAAAAACATTCTTTAACTATGTTAGCTTATATGATCTTTTAAGAAATATATTATATAAAATTAAAAGAAAGTATAGATATGATAAGTTATTATAAATACTTAACTTTTGGAAATATTTGTTATGCCTAATGATTTCTTATTTTCAAAGTATATAGATTTTTTACAAAGCTTTTGTACGTATATTTATAGTTTTATCTGAAGCTAACTTCAAAACTTATAAATGAACATATATTACCATATTTTTATTCAGTAGGTCACGTACCCACTTGTTTAGAACTCAAACTCAATATTTAATCGTCTTGAAAGAGTATCCCCAATTCGAAGCCCCATCTTCACCTTCAGTTCTGGCTGAGGCCACAACAGCTCCCGACATTGGCGATCGATCGCATTTGATATATTTGCTCCTCGAGCTCTGCGACTGTTTGCCAACTGCAGTTTTGGATGTGGTGGCAATGGCGTCGTCGTCTCAGCACCCCCTTTCCCCACCCCTGCCTTGAGCCCCCTTTTCCCCAGCCACTGCCCCTGCCTCATGCCACCAGTATTCTTTGTTGTCCATCCGCTGGCGATTGTTGTTGCTGGTGGCACGGCATAAGCCCGAGATGTTGCTGGTAGCCGCTGCAACTGCAACACAGCAACACTGCAACAGTTGCAGCACAGCAATTGCCGCTGCCTCGGTGCTACACCTTCGCAAAAGTCGCAAGAGCTTGGGGATTTGAGGATGGAGGGTCGAGAATCGAGGCTGGAGGATTGGGGATCGGGGATCCAATGCCGCCCCGGTCTCCTCGCAGTGTTTATGTCGTTTATGTGAAATATCAGCTGCTCATGTCGAGAATGTTTTTGTTGCCTTGTTGCTTCTGCCACTTTTTGTGGTGTTGCTGCTTTCGGCTCGGCAGCGTTTTGTTTATGGCATTGGCGGCCATTGGTCAGCGATTGGCTGCCGCTTGAGCCTCAAATCTTTACACTCCGATCGCCGAGCGGCCATAAAGTAAATTATAGCAACAACGGCGGCATCGTTGGCGGAGAATTATGTTTTTTCGGGGGCGGGGGTGGAGGAGAATCTAACAATTTTCTATGCATACATTTGCACCACATTCTGCGCTTTTGCACTCAATAAAATTTTAAACATATACGAAGAGATAAGTGTAGGTTTCCGCATAAAAGTTGATTGAGTGACCATTTGGCCTGATTTTTGGGGGTTTATTACCATATCTGCATATTTAGTTTGGTTTGTCTTTTACTTGGTTGGGAAAACTTTTAAGAACTGCAAGTTTTAATTATTATTATTATTTTTAGTGTCAAAACTACACCAATATTTTTCATAATTTTCCTACCAGACTTATGATATTAGTTAATAAATATATAAACCAAATTGTCATCTTAGGGGTTTTGCCATTTTAAAGGTGTGTGAGATTATGGGACATATCAGACATCTTGAAAGACTGCGGCCAAAAATGTTTTGAAAACTTAATACACTAAGTTTAACCGAAATATATGTAATCAGGTCCAAACACTTTCGGAGGTTAACGTCTTTTGGAAACTGATACAAACTATTGAAATTTTTTTTATTTTTCATTTGTTTATACGCTTAAAATCTATGGATTTCAAACGCATTTCCTTTTTAGTTTTCAAACGAGTACAATTTCAAATGTTTTTTGTAAAAAGTAGGCTGCGACTTCAGCGTTTTGCCCAATTGCCTAGGCTGTGAATGTTTCACACTCATTCATCGAAAATCCTGTGTTTAGTAAAGTCGTTATTTCCAGCTAAATTTTAGTGATTTTTACACAGTTCCATTTGTATTCCATATTATATATTCTAGTACTCAAACAACACAAATCTCTTGCTATTAAAATTTATTGTTAAACGTTATCGACTAGTCATGGATTCTGCCGATTGTAGCTCGGAATCAGACCTAAGTTCTTGGTCAAACTGTTCTGTGGGCGATGGGCCAACTGCCAGTAGCTGCACACTGCAAGCCTGCCCCTCGAAGGGGTGTAATGTAGACTGCTGCGGAGGAGACCCCGAACGTCCTCCGTATAAAAGGGTCATGCCGGAGGATCGGCGGTACGGAGTCGTAGTGAGCAATGAGGAGAACCCCTCTTGCTGCGAATTCACTTGCGTTCTTCAGTTCTTGCTGAAGTCCTTCCACAGGGTTAAGGAGGAAGTGAGCTCTCTGCGCTTCAGCGAATGCACCTCGGTGGCAAAATTCGACTGCAACTTGCTGATCGTCGGCGAGGACGATTATACGAAGGACTGGCTGATTACCCAGACCAGAGCGATCTGCCCACCCTTCAAAGTCACCTCTTTCATCCGACACTTCGAACTGATCAAGGTGTCTTTCGTGATTCCAAAGGTGGACGCTCGTCTCTGCCGCATATTTTACCTCTTTGAGAAGCAGAACTGTGGACTCGGCACTGGCAAGTGGTGTGTGGTGAAACAATCCCCTCTGGATGAATGCAGCCCGGAGTACCAATCAAAGGTGGTGTACCCAGACGCGGAGAACGTAGAGATACTGGCCTACATAGACGAAGAGAGCGTAGACATAATCAAGAACAAGTGCTCGAAGATCTGCTTTGGACTTTTGTCCAAAGGTCTAGCCCATCCGAATGACTTCGTTCGAAAGCGTTTTCAATCATTTCAGATTTATAATTTTGTTAGCAATATATCGAGAGCCTTGTCACTAGAAGATGATTTGTAACAGTCCCCACTTTTGTTAAAAAAAGTATACTGAAATCCAACATCGGTAAACAATGTGTTTTAAATAGAAGATTAGTAGTATTAATGGGGTTATACTAAATATCAAATTTTACTAGGATATTCTGTAAGGCGAGAAGGCATATCAAGCCAAAAAAATTAAGTTGACTAAATTATCATAAAGTTTCTACTACGCACCACCTCTTTGATCTGCCTGAAAATCATTTAGGATCATAGAAATGTAATAGTATTTATGTATTTTGTTTTGAAACCCCAGTCAAACATGTGCTATAACCTTGTACTAAAAATAAAAAATGTAATCTAAGTTTACCAAAAACTTTTACAGTTTATTTACATATTTACAATACAAAAATTGAAATAGTCATGGTAGTAATTTGCGTATGTCTTAGACCCACCCACAAAGTTTGACCTTCCACGAGAACCCAAATTCCTTGCATTTTACCTGGTAAAGTCCCCTCAAATTGCGGTAAACAAAACGCCTTCTTTCAGCACAAAGCCCCTAGAAAAATCGCAAATTAATGACGCACACGACAGACTCGCAGAAAAGTCACACTGGGACTCGGGTAAAATATTTGAGCTACCTGCCGCCACTTTCACCAGGCCAAATAGGCGGATCGTCCTCTGCCCGAAGCGAGGTAATCCCCACTAATCCATCAGACCATCGCAATGTTGGCGAATGCGATTTTCCCGGCAACTGCATCAGTGTCAAAATATTTCCCCGCCGATTCCCCGTCGAGGAACGTGTGTTGGCATAACAGTTGCACATTTGCATCCCGTATCCGATTGTTGAACAATGAGTAAAAAGTCAGGGCACCGATCTGATTTATGGGCTGCAGAATTTCACTTTCGATGCAGTTGCAGTCCATCACTAGGGATTGGTTTGACATACGGGTTTAGGGCCTGTTCTATGGTCCGTTCCTTTGTGATCCGGCTGTTTTCTAGGTTAGTCCCTCCGCTTTCCCTCGTAAATCACTCAGGCACTAAGTCTCCCGTTTGACGTCTCCCGTCAAGACAATGAAATGGTCGCAATTTCGTCAGTCTGAAGCGCTACCGAAGTGAAAGTGAGCTAAACTAACCCGTAACGAATTTCGGAAAAATCTATTGTTAGTTTACGGGGGTAATTAGAATTGTTTTGGGCCTATTCTTGGCGAGTTTGTGTGGAAAGGTTGAGATTTGTTTATGGGTATGAAAAGGTAAAGAACATTGTGTAACTAAAATACACGTAAAAGGTCGACAATTTTTATAAATAAAATATCTTTAAATTTTAAAGCCTAACTTTACTTTAAAATTATAAAAGGTAAAATATCCTTTAAGTTCCATTACAAGTAGTAAATGCCGTTTTTAAACTTTTCTATATATTTATATTCAAGTAATTTCTAACTCAATAACTTTTACTTAATTTAAATTTATTTTTTAAGACATAGTTGCCTTTTTAAGCCATAATATATTACAAGTTACAGGTGTTTTTAAGTGAAAAATAAATCAGTAAAAATGTATTTAATTAAATCTCTTGTTTTTTAGCTTTTTGATTTATGAAAAATAATTATAAATTTCCCTGAATACGAGTTTTTGGCTGAAAAAGATTTAAAATATTGTTAACAGGGATTTAATTAAAAACTTCCATTTAGTAGCTTCTTCGATATAAACAAAATAATTATAAATTTCCTGGAATAAGCCCAAAGAACAATATTTTCAATCAATCGTTGATATGTACATACTAAAACTAAAAACATTTTCCATGCATTTTCCGCTCCGTCTTGCACCTGTTGTTGTTTTTGTTTCCCGTGTGGCTGTTTGTTTTGGATTTTGCTTTATGTCTTAAATATTTTTGACAAACAATCGCCGGCGGTTAATTTTAATTGGATTCTGACAAAACACCGACAGCAAAAACAAAAACAGCAGTCGTCGCCGTCTGCAAACTGAGCAATATCAACAAAACAAAAATGAAAATCCTTTTAATAAAATTAAACATCAAACATGGCGTGGAATTTTTTGTCGTATTACGCTGACAGGCGCAGGATTTAAATTAAAAACACGCCAGGTCCACAACAACGAAGATCAAAAGGCATCAAAAATGGTTATATGCCAAGAGGCAGAGGTAAGTCCCCATTCAATCCACCCACCGAAACCATTTACCCACCAACGGCAAGACGGAAAAAACCCCACCGAAAAACTTTTACCACCGTCGACGGCGGCGAAACGGAAACGGAAATCGACGCGCAAAAGGTTGCAGGTGTCATGTGACAAGGTCGGGAGGCTGTGGGGGTGGTGGTCCTGCCACGCGCACAAGTTTGCGCAGCTTCTAAGGGGTGGAGTGATGGGGGTCAACTTTCGGGGGCCTTTCTGCCAATTGATTAAGCGTGCGTTAAAAACGCAAACGCAGCTTGGCATCAACAAAAAAAAAAAAAAAACAAAATCAAATCAAAGTGTTGAAGCGGTTAAGATGGGGGCGTTGGGCCAGAATGGGTTAAGGGTTGCTCGGCGACCTGCAGGTGAACGGGGTTAATTTGTTGCGTCTCCAGGCATATGGCGGCCTGCCTACCCTTTCCCTTTTCCCTCGGAATTAGTCCCCAAGGCTTAGCGCAGAAATCATTAAAAAAGTTCAACGAGTTGTCTGGCCTTAAATTAAGGACAAAGAAAGCGCTCGAGAGAAAGAGAAAACGCAAAAACAATTGAGTCGAAACGCCAGAGGCGCCTGCAGGTGGGGTTTTCGTACTAGGTGGCATGAGTTGAGGGCCCCACGTTGGGCGCCATTTAAGTGACAGCGTTGCCATAATTTTAAATCGCAAGCTTTTCGAGTATCGAAACCGAAGAAAAACGAAGGAATGAAGGTATTGGTAAGGTAACCGTCAGTCAGCTTAGGCTTTTGTTTGTGTGGGTGTGCATTTTGGAGGGAGGGTGGGTGGTTTCAGTCAGTCTTGGGGGTTGGCATAAGAGAACTATTAAAGTGTTTTATGGTGGCCGAGACAAGGCGAACGTTGCAAAAAGGGCTGGGGCAGAAATAAATGGCAACAGGGCCCGCTCTTGGACGAGTGTAGCCAACAAGATTTAGAGGTTTTTCCACGGCATTTCTCTTCTTTTTCGGGGGTTTTCTGTGGCTTTCTTTATCTCTTAGGTGTGCCCGAGACAGACTAAAGACTGATGAGTGGGTGGGCAGATTGCAATTTCTAGCTGCAACTTGAGGATACAAATTTCCACTGCTTATGAAAGCTAAGGGTAACCAGTCTTGATGGTTATAAGATGGTCTACGATGTGGGCGGTGGGTGTAGCTGAATGTGTGAGATAGCAAAAGAACCCGACTTTATTTTAAGAATGAAAAATAAAAAATTAAAACCGGAGTACATGCTTAAGGAAAAAGAACAGGCATTCAAAACCAATTCGTTAAGATAGGATCATAAACAATGATTTAATGATTTAAATACCCACCAATGTACATTCAGGGTGATCCTTTTTTGACTTGAAAAGGGACCTTGTTCTGGTCATGCTCATCATCATCGTATAAATATTTCATTAAATATGGTAATAATTTACCCGACTATCCCCATGGTTGATCTTCTAATGTAACCCGCTAGAAAATTTGGGCTAATTCATTCGCGAGGCTTTCTCCGCCCTGGGTTCATTCATTTTGGAGCAACATTTCCGAAACATTTAACAAGAGAACCTGAGCGACTTGGAATTGCAATGGCCAGAATAAAGAATAAAGAATACCCCCGGCAAAGGCGGCAGGAACGACAAAAGTGTCGCTGCTCATTTAACCCCAAACTCTGGGGCTCAGTCTGGAAAGAAGTAGTCGAGCAACCCAGACCCAAGCCCAAACCCAAGTCAGCGAACCGCATTGAAAAGTACCTTCAGCTCAATAATTTAACGGATTTTGGCCAGAGGCAAGGAGTGTCTAATGGGTGGTGGTGCGGTTGGCATTGGCAGTAGCAGTGGGAGTTGGACCCGTACCCTCCTCGGCACAATGAGAAAATTTTTGGGAAAACATTAACATTAGCCTAAAATATTGTCCCATAATTTGCCGCGAGCACTGTTGATGGTGACAATGCCGGGTCCAAATTCGTGGGAGTGGATGTGGAAGTGGAATTGGGACGGTGAAATATTTCAGCGCCAGCAAATGAAGCCACTTGCCAGCCGTAGTGGATGTGGAAGTGGATGTGGATGTGGATGTGGATGTGGATGTTGGGATGTGAGAGTTCGGGTTCGGTGGATGTTTTTGGCGACAATTTTAAAATGCCAAACGGCAGCTAGCGGGCGTTTATCAAGCTGAACGACAACATTTGAGCAAACGAAAAACAGGAGCCGTGGCATCAACCCTCGGAGCGTTCAGTGGGCCCATCACTCAAGTCGCAAAATTAGGCAATTAAAAATATGCCGAAGGCGCGCTCAAGCAAATGAATGGTTCCGCAGGACTCTCGAGGATGTGGAGGATGTAGACCCACAGCATCGTTTGGCATTAGAGATGGCTTAGTGGGGAGAGTGTTTGGCAGGCGAGCTGCTTTGGCATATGAATCATCAGCTCAAGGATCTCGCATGTGATGCCTGCCAGGGAGCTCGAAATTGCCAACATTTTGCGGGCTTCTGAGTCAGTCGGGGTATTTATTTTGAATTTAAAGTGAAACGGTTCCGGAAGTCAAGAAGTTGTAAGGGGAATCTGATAGTCGAGAATCTGGACTATAGTGCTCTCCCCCTTTTCTATTAATATTTATCTTTAGTTTTTAAATGAGTACAATAAATAATTTATCAAAAGCCGTTTTACTAGAACAAAACGGCACTGAAAGCAAAGGGGCAATGATGTGTCCTAATCCCCACTCTTGTTAGAAAAACAAATACTGAAATCCGAGGTCGGTATCCAATGTGTCTTAAATAGAAGAATAGTGGTATTTATGGGATATAAACTAAATTTAAATTGTACTGAGAAATAGTGTAAGACAAAAAGTTATATGGTTCCAAAAAATAGGCGTGTTATCAAGCGCACCATCGCTCTGTTTTGCCTAAAAATGATAACATTGTATGTTATATATTATAATATAACGTAATATTGTAATACATTATTTTAGGTAGCACTTTTTATTTGAAATTACAAGTATTAAACAAAATAAGGTACATTTGAATTTTTAAGAGAATGTACAAATTGACATCTTTGTTCCCTGATGGTAGATTCTAATGATGGAAATGCCTTCTTAAGACAAATAGCTTTGCAGAAATGATACGCAGCCATGATGATCCCTACGTAAGCCCAGCTCTTTCCTCACCAATCAAAATGCGTTCGTTGTTTTGGATTGCCTAAATCAAACTTTGTCCTTCGCACCATCCAATTTAAGCCAGGGCAGGCAGGCCGTCTAATATGCAATTTGGTTAGAACAAAGGGCCAAACTTTGATATTGAGGCATTTTTGCCTGAATCAACAAACCTCAAGAAGTCGTCAGGCGACAACGAGAACGACAACGACAACGACAACGTCATCTTGCGTTGACTGCCTGGCAGGCCAAAGCGTCAAGTCAACGGAATGGGCCATAGAAACTAATGGGGTTTAGTTTTTGGGGGCCTGAACCGGGGACCCCATCCCCATTCCCGGCCACACCCAAGAATCCTTTTTGGTGCTGTCCTAGCCAAGAAGACGATTCTAAATTTTCGGCTGCTCAGTCAGCTCGGGTGTGTTCTGTCCTCCTCATTTCAACGTTCTGTTGGCTTGGTTTGCTTTTGCTTTTGCTTTGCTTTTGGTCTGCTCGTCAATAAATCGTGGAGTGCCAGTAATGATGCCAGCTTGGCAGAGCTCTGGGCATAGCTACACTCTGCGATAGCAGCCGTTAATGTCAGACGAGCGAAAATATATGGGGCCGAGTGTTGGTGGTGTGGCCCGAGCTCCTCCTCCTTATCCTCCACCACCAACTCCTTTGGCGCATGTCTTGGGGTTTGGCGAAAAAGACTTTTCGTCTTGGCCATGATGACTGCCGCTGATGATAATGATGACGAGCCAGCCGGGCAAAGACATACCATACCATAACATCCTATTCCATTCATTCACCCTCCTCTATATCAAGGCAGGTCCGTCAAGTCAACCCTTGGGGTCTTGGGCTCCTTGGATTTGTTTTATGCGTCATTCGGCCAAATATTTCCTGCTCCTAGGTCATTATATACCCCCCTTTCTGCCTGGAAGTGGGTCTAGAATTCGGACTCGTTCTCGGTCTCGGTCTCGGACTTTTGGACTCATCATTTATATAAGCACTGAGCGAGCCATTCCCGTTGTCAGTTGTAGAAGGATTTACGCTAGCCAAGGCAAGACGTCCTGTCTATCTGTGTGTGTGCCTGTGTGTCTGTGTCTGTGTATGTGAGTGAATTATGGCCTCTGCTGATTTCTTTTTCGTCCTTTTTTCGAACCCCCTTGGCCCCCAGAAACACCCTCGCCGCCCATGGAACCCGACTCTCGGCTCTGGCACAGTGGCAAATTTATTGACAGATATAATTTCTTATGCGTATAATTAGAAATTCGGCAATCATTAGGCGGCCGGCGTGCATATATCAAGTTAATGGCCTTTCCACACAGCCCCAAAGATTGAATAGCCCTAAAAGGCTAAAAGGAACAGCGATAGACAGGCAGTCGGGATGGATGGATGGTCAGAGTTATGGACACGTGATTTATAGGCCTTGCCCCAGATATCGATTATGGATGTTTGCGTCAGATATGAAAGCATAAATATTTATTCACTAGGGACCTACCCTATCAAATCAAATCATGGCATGCTTATAAAATAAAACCTTTCTAAACTAGTATTTTAATTTTTATTTTTATCGCATTTACAATCTGACCTTCATTTCAAGAATTTCAAAAACAAGCCCTATGAACTACCCCTAACTGCTAATTTTAGCCTACCAAGGCAACATTCATTACTCACATTCATAACTCACATTGAAGATATTCACGATTTAAGCCCCATTTGCCATAAAATAAATTCTTTCACTCAAATAAATAAGGCAAAAACTCGAAAAAAAGAGAGTGAGACGGCGACAGAGACAATTACCAAATTTGCATTCGCATGAATGGCAAAACAAACAAATAAATTCAAACAGCAAAAATGAAACATAAACAAAAAAATGTTATATATGAGCTTGTGCACACATATATAGAGTGAAATCCAAACGAAATCGAATACATTTATTTGATTTAACAAATGTCAAAAATATGAAATGAAGATGGGACTGTATGTGCAATGAAAGTTCACTGGAAGAATTAATAAATTTAATGAAATTGCATAAGGTTAATAATATTAATGTCAGGTTAGAATCTTTCATAAGATATTTTTTAAAATCAGTAATAGTTTTAGCAGTTCTTAAGTAATATATACTTTGTAATTTTAAATCCATTAGTCATATAAGGATCTTTTAACCCTATTTTGATGTTCTCTTAAACAGGATCCCTTGTCGAAAGATTTTCAAACTTTTTTGGTATCTTTCTGGATAATCCTAACCCAGTTTCAATCCTCAAGTAAACATCCTAGGATAGTCTTCCTTTCTGTGTATTAAACATCTCATCTTTCCACATCAGTTTATGGCCGCAATGTACAATGATGAACAAGCTGGAAAAGTGGGAGTTTTTGGGGGGCAGGATGAGGCTGGGAAGATGTTGTAAAGAATGGTGCGCAATGTATTCTACATACGAGTATACATAAATAATATTTATTAATGTATTTTTATGTGCGCTAAGAGTACACAATGTAATAATTTATACAGTTGCTACTGTTGTTGCTGCTGTAATGTCGCCCTCGACATTATGACGTTTACAATTTACTGTCCATGTTTTGTTGTTTACTCAGATGCTGATGATGATGATGGCTGACTGGCGCGGTGGGAGGTTGGTAGTGGGAAGTGGGTTGTTGGGTGGTTGGGTGCTAGGTGGCTGGGTGGTCCGGCAATGTGACAAACTCCCTGGATTTTTCCCGTTGACGAGGGTGGCTCCGTCGCCCATTAACAGCCGCCTCCACCCCCTTTTGGGCTTTTCCAACGGCCCAGAATGCCGGCACAACTGCGGCGGCGTGCAAATAAAAATGATTAATGATGATGCCCGTTGCCACAGTCATCTGAGGAGGATTCACCAGCAGCAATGGCCGCCGAGCAGGCGACAGTTTCCACTTTGACCTCATCTCGGCTCTACGAAACGTTTTGTATTTCAGCGAGAAACCAAGCCTACACATCTTAAATAATTACATTTTTTTTGTTTGCCATTTAAAGAAAGAATATTGAGTTCTTAATTCAAAGCGACATTTTGTAGAATTCTTATTTAATTAAATGTAATTAATTTTTTAGGAAAATTGAGTTCATTTTGATTTTTCAAGTCGAAATTTCTTAAAAAAATTATTTTTAACCCAATCAACTATTTACGAATTCTTCATTCTGCCACTGAAAATATTTATTGGAATTCGAAGTGACACATTGCACCAACAAAGTGAAAGAAAACCAAAAATAAATATTTTTATAATAATGATAATAATTAGTATTATTTATTAACTGCATTTACTGCCCGTTTGTATTAAAAACTAACATTGCATTTTTTTATTACTTTAATATTAATAACACTTGTCTAAAATTTTTAAAATAATAAATTTAATTTCTGCAAAGCCACATGTTAATTTTTTTATGCTATTAAACAATTTTATTTTACTATATCTCATTCAATTTTTAATTACTAAAATATTTTTAGTGTTAAGTACAGGTGCCAAAAATAACATTTGTATCTGATTTTTATTTTAAAAGCCCTACAATGATTTTTAAAAGTTCTATTTCCAATTTGGCTGATTTTTAGACATATTGTGGACATTGGACAAAACAGTTTGGTTTTCCGTTCAATTTGGCTACTTGTATACCTAATTTGGTCTTAATATTTTTGTAAATTAAGACATATTTTTTCCTTCAAGCCAAAAGATTATTTTGGTTCTCCAAACCAGATTAACCTTCAAGCAATTCCCACCTGCCAGTTTTTGGGCCGGTGTACAAATAGAAACTGTAGCTAGAAGTTTTGTTTAATTTCAGCAATTGCTACCATGCCAAGCTACTAAATCAGGCAGGTGGAGGGTATGGGGGCTGGGGTAGAGGCGGATGGAAAAGGCAGAGGAAAACATGGGGGAGTGGGCGGGGCAGGACAAAGGTTAATAACTGCCAGAAGATGATGCATAGCATGACACGGGCACCGAACAGTTGACAGTTGACTGGCAGCCAGGTGAGAACGGGGCATGGTGGATTGTAGATGGTGCATGGTAAATGGTATATGAGGGGGAAGGCCATGTTCTCTCTTGGCAGCCATTTTTATGCCTCTGGGCGGCCAACGTGGAATTTGGCCAAGTTTCAGAACCGAGAAGCCCTCATTCCCCTCCAAAAAAACCCCGCCAAACAGTCGCGATAATCGCACCTTTGCACCTTTCTGCCAGGCTGTCAGACCGACTCAGGTGTGCCATAAGCACAGACATATACAAAGTTATACACATAGATACAGATACTCGCACATTGGCGAATGTATCTACGAGGCAGCCAACCAGCGGAGTGAACTCAACTCTTGCCAGCGGGGTGCATTTTCATTAAGAATGAAAAATGATGAGCAATCAATCATTTGCCCGGGAGGGTGTTTCTTATATACGAGCTTGTGCCGGCTGCCATTCTCCATTCTCCACTCTGCATTCCATCCCTTTTCAACCACAACCTCAGCGGCATAGTGCCGCCCCTCTCGCACTGCCAGTGCATCTGTTAGATACAGATACAGCTTGTAGATTGATAGCATTACCTGCCTCTGGTGTTCAGAAACGGCTCACCAAGTCTTAGTCCTCCAGTCTTCCATGTTGTGGCTGCTCTTTGGTTGGTCAATGCCTCACATTTCGTATAATTTACATCTTCATTTTCATGTATATAAATTCCCCCGTTTCGCTTGAGGTCTGTGTTCCCTCTTTGCTGAATTTTTATCGCTCGCCGAATATATTTCACCCTTGATTTGTGGGTTGTGCCGAGCGGAACCAAATGCAAGGAGGCACCGCTTGCGGTGCACAGATGTAAATGTGGATGGGAATGGGGATGGGGATGGTGATGGTGATGTGGATGTGGATGTGGATGTGGACGTGGACTGGTGCATTCCAAACGAGAGACTCCAATAAGGAGTCGGTCGCCTCCATTGCTGTTAGACTGATGATCTCGAGAATTTGGTCAAATTAACACTGCATTGGAAGTGATTGGGCGGGAAATGTGCATGATTAAGATGGGAAAACATAGGGACTAAATAAGTAATCGAATGCAATGGCATGCCATTTGATTTGAAGCTGTTATTGGTTTCCTTATAAGCTGGTATCTGTTCTTTATAAAATAAAATTTAAAAAAAATCCGCAGCCATATGAAGAAAAGATTTAGGAAAAGTATTATTATAAATTTAACAGCATTTTAAAAAGTAAAAATATTTTTAAAAAGTATGTATTAATTTAAAAATATTTTTATTTAATAGGTATGTATAAAATATTTAAAATATTTTCTTGATATTTGAACGAATTTATTTGTTAATATTAAATTTATATAAAAACGTTTTCTAGTTTTATTAATTGACAACCAAATTGTTGTAATGGGTATGTAAATTATACATATCTATAATGTTTTTTTAAATTCATTCCCTTTTCCCTTACTATCCACTGATTTTAATTCAAACCTGCCTAATTTGAATTTCATCCGAAAACCAAAGACCAGATTTACAACCACCAGGGAAACCATCAAATTCATCAGCCCACGAATCGTTGGGAAATTAAAGCAACCAACAAGATTCTCAAGATTGGAACCCAGAAAAATAAAACAAAAATCCTCCGGACAGCCACCATAAATTCATAATTCGTCGGGGTGCCCAGCTCAAGACGAAACCCAACTCTCCCTGAGTGACTTCCTACTTCAGAGCGCGCAATTTACATAAATTCAACGGACGATCCATCGATTCAGTCCCAAGATGAAACGATCCCGGTCCGGACTGACCAATAATAATAAGCAAATGTCAGCTGGATTCGGCCAAGAAAAAAAAAAAAGAAAAAATATACGATAATAAAAAACCACCGAGAAACGAAAATCAACGATGAACGCCATCAAGCAACGGAATCAATTTGAAAAAGCTATTGAAAAACAGACGCAGCAACTGTCATCGGACAAATGATTTGTATTTTTGTTTTAGTTATTTATGTTTCATAAATTATCGGATGTATCTTTTTACGATATTAATTTTGGTTGTTGTTGCTGCTGCTGCTCCGACGGGACTGCCCCCTCAGCATGGTCTCTCTGGGCCCCAAAAACGGATGCCGATACCGATGCCGCTGCCGCTGCTCAGTCTGCCTGCCGATCAAGATTTTATTTAAATGGAACTCATCAACGCTCATTTGCTGGGCCTGTGTCTCCGTCTCCATCTCCATCTCCATCCATGATGGCGATGATGAAGCTCTGTCGAGGCTTCGATTCCCGCCTTTTGTTTTTCTTTTCATACCCGCTACTTATAGGGGCATATTCAGTAGATAGTAAAGAAAAAATATGTATAAAATATAGAGCAGCTTTGCTAGTCACCTCTGATAAGTATTAAAGGTTTTATATCAGATCTCAAATGTAAGCCAAGATCAACTAAATCTCAAACTGTCATTATCAAGATGAACTTTACCATCATTTCTGCTTTAAAATAGCTTCACCTCTAAAACTAAAGATAAGGGTGCTTAGGTATTAATATCAAGAACGTGTTTACTCGAAATAGGGAGAATACTAATTCTCAGATTGAGTAAGTTGATGGTATAAATCTATTTAAAATTTCAACGACAATCTTCATTGTCATAATATTTTTTTATACCGAATCGAAATTAGAGAGCACTTTAGACTTAATTTCAAGAACGATTCTGCTCCAAAAAGTGGGAATGCAAATTATCAGTTTGTGAACAGTGTATCTCTACATTCTTTAATGTCATAATATTTTTGTATTCCGAAAGGAAATAATAATTGTTTATTTTAATTTTGAAAATATTAATTTTTATGTTAAAGGGTTCAGACTTCTATTGGCTACTGGGTATTCCATAGTCTTGATCCAGCTCCTTTCTATTCTCTTCCTTACTAAGTTGTTCTGGTCTCCATTTCGTCGGCCTTTTTGGGCCTCTCTGTTGGGTTCAGCCTTAATTATAGAGGTCGACTTTGCTGATGATGCCTTAATGTCAACGTCTTTCCCGCCGTTGAGTTCGTGTTTAATTAATGGACTTGGTCGTATTAAACTCATTAGTTTGCTTTCTGGGCATAATTTTAATTAATCACTCAAAAATCCACGCACACGCAAACGCAGCGGCGACTGCGATACAGATTCGAATAGAACCAGAAACAAGTTTCGACCGCCTTATCAAAGTGTCTTTGCATATTAAACGATCCGCTGGCTACCTAAAAACACAAATCGGAATCCGAGTCCGAAAGCGAATCCAAATCGGAATCGAAATCCATATTTAAACGAAAATTAAAATTCGCTGAACAGCAAAAAGATCGACAGATTGTTCGTTACTCAATCGATTTTTAATTTCAAAATGAAATAAATCAAAATTAAGAGAAAAAAAAAACAAGGCAGCAAAAGAAACGCTCAAAAGAAACTCCGAAACAAATTAACATTCGCTTGCCCGCCATTCGATTTGATATATTAAACTCAAAATGTATATTTCATCATTAAAAAAATCAAGAGAAATAAAGGCAAAACAAAAAGCGAGCGCTAAAAGCGAAGAACGAAAATGTTGGAAAAAAGATTGAAACTAGTTTTACAGGTAAGGCCCGAGATGAAGCTGAGATCGGATCAGATGCGACGAGATTCGTCCATCGTCATTGGGCCTCGCGCCCTCTCTTTCGCACCCACGCTCAGGGGCGGCCGCAGCCGTCTCTCTCGCACCATCGGTCGTATGATAAATAACAAATCAAACGCTAAAATGTCGGTAATGTATGTGGCATGTCAGGGGTTCTCTTAATTTATGGCCTGGATCAATAAGAATAACGCCCCAATCAGTGACTATAAATTAACGCAAAGACAAAAACGAAAAAAAGCGTACATTTACTTATACAACTTCAAAAAAATGTCGATGGCTGAGAATGTTTGGACGCTGTTATGCATTTCATTTGATTCCCTGATCTTCGACTCAGAGTTATTTCAGCCTTTATAACCTGGACCCCGAGTTTGAGCGCCAAAAGCTTTGATCCGGAATGTCGTTGACTCAGGAGGCACCTGGAAACCGAACTCGATATCGAAATATACCTCGATTCGTAACAAAGAGTGCGGTTAATTTGATCTTATATACACATCAGGGTATTCACGATTGAAGGAATCAAGGGATGTATTTTGGGCTCTAAATATAAAAGACTTCTAAGGGGAAAACAGTTAGGATCTAAGGGAAAACACATAAATAATTTTATGTTAGTATTAAAATTTAAAAAAAAATATATAGGGATATGATCACTAAATTTCTTTATAATATAAATATTTTGTAACAGTTTTTGTAACTATTTGGATACTAACATTATATTAAATGCTACTTGGTTTAAAGTTATAAATAATTCAAACATTTTTATAGTTACATATTTTGCATTTGATCCGTAAACTGACCCGCTGAGGTTGATCTATAAATTAGATTGTGTGCCCCGACTTTCATCACTCGTAAGCCTGGCGGTTGTAGCCCCACGTTCCCCCACCAAAAAAAAACCAAGCCAAACGACCCAACCCAAGTCCAACCCAACCCATATTATTCCGCGATGAAGCTAAGGAAAATAAACTAGGGAGTCTCCATTGAATTGCACATGGGGCCAGTGGGACAAAATGAAATTATCAAAGCGCAACTGACAACTGCCAGGGAAACTGACGTGGACACGGATACCGTTACACTCCATACAAATGTCCCCGACACCCCACACGCACTTTGACACACGCACTTTTCCGAACAGGTGGAAAAGCCAGGTGCGTTTGTGGGCGAGATCCAGTGGTGGGAATTTTCTAGGACATTTTTACCTAGCTATATAAATATATAGGTCTTTAGAATAACTAGTTTTGAATTTAGAAATTGGTAAAAAAAATATCTATGAGATTTTTTACCTAGCTAAATAAATATTTTTGAATTTAGAAATTGGTAAAGTATTTAACTTTATATATATTACTTTCTCTCTTTACTCTAGGCCCAAATTGAAAAATATTTTATATAGTGGGAACATACCCTTTCGCGCTCTTAAAGCCCAATATTAAATTCTTAGCTCTATCCCAAAAATTCTTTAAAAATTGTTCCATCTACAGAAAATGAAACTCCTTAACCACAATTTTTTTCGAATTATTTTAATCCTTTTTAATATTTATTATATAATTACTTTGCCATCTCTGGTGAAAACCTAGTAGTAAGTGGCTCGGCACACCACCAGATGATGTATGAATTGCTTTGAATTTAGTTGTCAAAGCTCGGTTCGGTTGAATGGGGTGCAGGGATATCAGAGCGCTTCATAAATTGTTAAAATGTGTCAGCATTGCACAAAACGCGGCATAAAATGCGAAACAAAACCGCCAGCAAAAAAGTAAACTATACCCGGCTGACAGCAGAGTTGGCAACAAAAGCGGGGACAACTGACAACGCGGAGGAAAAGTCTACAGCAGGAAAGGGCAGGGGCAAATTCAAAATCAAAACAATTGTCGTACAAAAGCGAAATGTTTTTGAAATTTTGAAGAGGTAGATGAATTGTTTCAGTGAGCGATAGACAAGAGTGAATGAGGGCAAAATATGCGTTTAATTCGCAAGAATCATATTAGCAATCGTTAAATCAAGGCTTACAAATCGAAAACCCTTTGCAAAAGTGCAAGCCAACATGATATAAAAACAGATAACCATCCTAAAGTTAGAAATATTATTTTCAATGCAATAAAATGTTTGTTTCCGTTAATATTATTAAAAATATGTTACATTAAAGGGTAACTAAAATAATTAATAAATGCCAAGAGGACATTAATTATAATTTTTATCATTTTATTTTCAATTTTTGTAGTATCTACAATAAGTAAATTATAGTTATTTCTTAAAATATTAATTCTTCGATCTTTTTTAACAGCCTGTTTCAGAAGTTCTTTTTTTTAGTTCAGGAAAAATGTATAAAATATGTAAACTTTCATGCTTTGGTATTATTTTGAAAAACATATAGGAGTAAAACAAAATACTATAATTTTTGAAAAAGGTGTATAAAAGTCAATGTTATTAGAAAATAAAAAATTTAATTGCATAAACATTTTTTTAAATAACTAATCTATCAGATGTGTCCTTGTTTTGAATACTAATGAAATGACCTTTAAACATGACCAAACATATTTAGTTATGAAATTTCCTAAGCTATTTTCCCCACTGTGCCACATCATTAGACACACGTATCGGACTTCGCCGTCGATGTTGCATGTTGCAGTTGCCTTTTGCCATCGTTGCGATTTGTTGGCAAGTCGGAAAATGCATGTATCCAACAAATGACACCTTCATGTGCATTGGCAGCAATCTTCGCCTGGGAGCCACCGCGCCTTTCCACACACTGCTCACTAAGCACTTCACTCCCCCAGGGGCAGCCTCATAACTTGGCCAACGGAGTTGGCCCAAACGCGTTGCCAATTCGGTTGGCCGGGGCAAAAACTGAATATGTTGCCGCATTGTCTTGGCGGACATTTCAATGCTTCCTCCATGTGCGAAGTTGCATGTTTCCCAAACCACGCCAAATCGAACCAAAAGTAAAAATAAAAACTTTTTCGCTGGCTGCCTTTTAAGGCCGACACTTTTGCTCATTTGGCCCAAAGAGCGCGAATTAACCTGTTGAGTTTTTTGGCTGAATGTGGCGAAGTGTTCGATGCAACTGCTGTTGGCCTGGCCAAAAGGAAGTGAGGCAGCTGCTCTGCGTTGGCGTTGCCATTTGCCAGTTGACGTTTCATGCGCATATATGGAGCACACATGGGCATGTCCCTGTCAAAACAGAAGCTTTAAAACCACACGAAAATTGAAAGAAGGGATTCTTCGAATATCTCAGGGTACATTTTGAATAATTTGAAACCTAACGGACACTTAACTAATTTAATTAAGTAATACTTCCTGGTTTGTTTATCGAATATTACGAAAAAACATTTATTAAAGGCTACAAAACTTCTCTAACGATTTTGACCCTCACTGAAAATGTACAAACTCGATTATTCTTAAATTTGAAGTTTAAAAAACATAAGTTTCTATCATTGCAAACAAAAAAAACACAAATTGTAAAATTATAACGAACCAAATAATATTACAAACATACGCCTTTTGCATACAATTCCAACTTGGTCACACTTTAATTAACATCAAAACGAAGAAAATCCCTAATCCCAGCACTTTTTATAGAAAATATGCAATGAAATCAAATATTTCTCACTACCGGCGACAGAACCGCATTATTCTGCTCACGTTACTCTGCCATTATCTCAGGTTTTCCGCACATTTGTGTAAAAATAATTAAAATATTTGTGCAACCTAATGAATTTGTTTACATGATCGCTCAGTGCAATTTTTCATCTTAGTGGAAAATCCAGTAAATCTACTGAAAAGCTGAAATGCAAAAGAAGTAAGGAAAAAACCATTTAAATCACACGGGGAAAACCAGTTTGGTGATTAATCAAGCGAGAGCGAGCGGGATGGCCGAGATGGCGAGATCGCGCGCGCGAAACAAATGTCAGAGGCAGCGAACATCAATCTCCAGCGGTGCTGGCCGGCCAAAGCTATAGCCATGGTTGCATATAGCCGATCCAAGCCGATCCTATGCCAAACCAACCGATCCGATCCGATCCGAGCCACATGGCAACCATTCGGTGCAGTGGCCAACCCAACGAGTTCTTTGGTGGCCACAAAAGGAAAAGCGATCGCGCCTCGGGCCAATTTGCAGGGAGCGAGGTGAGCGATGGGAAAACCGGCTAAGAGGTGGCCAAATGCGTTTTGGCCATCGCATTGCAGTGCCGGCTGTTGCTGTTGCTGTTATTGTTGCTGTTCTGGCTGGTTGAGAAACTACAGTTGGGTTCATAACCTCATTTCAAATTGGCCAACAGGTGCGACACAAATCGTGTCCACGTATGGACTGGCTGTAATGCGAGATGATGATACGTTGAGTTACATAGCACCGGGTTAAGTGAAAAGTATAAATAACTCAGACACTTGAATGGAAAAACTCATTTTCAGCAACATAAAAAAAAGGATTAAGAAAACTTAGGTAAAAACATACAAGAAAGTATTAAGAAAGCTAAGGCCAAACCACATGTCTAAAAATATGGTAAAACTATTATAACACTTTTAAAAGAATTAAATGTGGCTCAAATCCTCTTTACATTTTTTTGTGAATTCTATAAATATTGTAAATAATTGTTTAACCCCTGAGTGAAAGTTAGACAGACTTACAAATCATAAGTAGGAATTTTAGTTATTAAAAACTATGAATAAAAACAATTTATTTGGAATTCCCTTAAATAAGTATTGATCGAAAGATTGCTAATTTTATAAAATAAAGACTTTTTGCAAAGAAAAACAATTATTTTAAAACTTATATTAAAGCAATTTTGTTTTTCATCCATTTGTAATGTAAATAGTATCTGCAATGACGGCTCATAAATACATTATAATAGGGAAGTGTTAAGATATTAGATTTACACTCTCCAGAGTTTAATTTCACAATTTATTGCTGCTAAAAGCCCATACAATCAAAGCAATGAAAGTCAGCCAATTGTTTTGATTATGCAACCTAGATATTTATAACTGAATTAAACACAATCGAACCCTAATACAGAAATAATCATTTTTCAAACTGAGCTCAACGTTCGATGATAAAAATTTATGCGCCAATAAAATTAAATTAAATAAAAATGCAATTATTAGTCAACGCCCAATTTTAATGCTCACAAACACACACCTGACAAACTTGCACTGGCAATCGATGTGTTTGAAAAATGCACAACAATTAATTTTCAATAAAAAATTGATATGGTTTAACAAAAAAAAAAGGAGTTGCAGCGGCAACTCAGCCACGTTTTGCATATGTGGCATGTTTAAATAGAACGGCAATATCAACAGCAGCAACAAAGGCAGCATAAAAGTGCACAGCAAGTGGGGAAAAATAATGAAAAATATAAAGAGTCGGAAAAAACTGAAATCAAATCGAATGAAAAACGATAAAAATCGCACAACTGTCCGGAGGCCGCCTGAGGCCGAATGCAAAATGCTTCGATTTGAAATGTTGCAACAATAATTGTCACAAATTGAACTCATGTCATGATTTGCGACGACGACGACCGTCCACCTGATCAATTCCCGGGTTAGAGGGGCAGGTGTAGGGACTGGGATCGGGCTATATATAATCGTAGTATAGTGGTGGAGTGGACCGAAACCAGATGTGAGTCGGGGAAAATTCGATTGTCTGACAGGTGCAATTTAGCCGAGGTCTCTGCGATATAAAAAAGAGCAAATGTCCGGCAATTGTACATTGATTGGTTTTCATTTAATGAGTGCAACTCAACGGATACGTAATGGAACGTGATGGATTATGCTGCGACCTAAATGGGCTCTGAATAAAAAATTGGATAATTACCATAATTGGAAAAAGATGCAAAATGTGGGATAGAAATTGTTTTCCATTTAGGTAGTATATGTATTACGACGTATTATGTAAATATCAGCCTTGTTGTATTCGCAATAAATAACAAATTCTAAAGAACCTTAAAAAATGAAAATCTTAAAAAAAAGACCCCGTTCCCACTATAGATTCAATGTTTTAAGTGATCTGATCATTCTAAATGCAGTCGTTAAATTTGAATATTTTTATGGTTCTATCCTTTAAATAATAAACTGAGTTATACTTTAAATACGGTAATAATATGTACAAAATATGGAAATAAATGGCAAGTAATAAATGGTATGCCTGGATTTAAGAGATTTAATTGGGTATTAAATTGGTATATTGAATTCAAGTATTAATTAGTTTTGTAAAATTGAAATACGAATTTTTTGGACCACTTACTTAAATTGATATAAATGTTGTAATTGTTTTTATAAAAATCCTGATTATTATTCGGCATTTTTGTATCTTTTACCCTCAAAACAATCAAATGTGGAAATAAATTTCGAAATTTAAAAGCAAAAATCATTAAAATCGTTAAAAATCAATGTTGAAGCCAAGTTTGTGTAATCCCCATAATCCTCTTATATCTCTTAAAAAATCAAATTATCCCCAAGAATTTGGTAAATATTTATGCTAAGCCGCATGATTGCCCATGTCAGTCCGATTAATCCTGCGATTAAATTCCCGTTCCAATTAAAATCACGATCAAATATTGTTCATGGGATCACGATCGGTCGACTGACGTCTTACGATTTCATTAGGCTTATCTCGGTTCGCCTTTGATAGAATCGCATAATTGGCTAGGTGTGTAAATATTTTGGCAAGCACATGCCAGGCTTAAATGGGCCACTATGGACGCTTTATGATTTTCTAAACTCTGTGTAAATATTGCAACCGGAAGGCGGCCATAAAGCGCCAGCAACAGCTGCCCAAAAGTAAACACATACACGATTTTCACTTAATTAAAAAGACCAAAAGCGTTGCGAAACGATACAACACCATCGAGAAAGTGGTCCACTCGGGTTTCAGGCCCTCTCGCAGATCGGATCGGCAAACAACTGCGACGGGGGCTAATTGGTTGGCCCAAAAAAAAAGCGATCTCCAGCCCCCCTCATCCTGGATTCTCCTATCACCTTCACGGCGATATAGATAGTTCATTTCTTAATTGTTCTGCCGCCGCCACAGACAAACAATAATTGCCCCCCGTTTTTCGGGCGGCAGATAAAAATGTATCCGGTTGATAAAGGCCAGATAGAGAGGTAAAACCAGTACCCGCACCTCTCGCCGCAAGATTTTCACAAACAAATATCAGAATTTATTAACCCTTGAGTTCAAAAGAATTGCTGGCACGCATTTCCTCAATTCCGCTTGACAATTTAATATGTATCACAAATCGGGCCTCGATACTCATTTTGTTTCACTTCATAAGTAATCATCACAGGTCTGGGAAATCTTACTCCCAGCAGCCATAACTCTCGGCGAGATCAAAGAAGGCGACAATAATGTTTCTCGATTCAAGTGTTCTCTTTGTTCGATCCTCACGGGGTACTTGAGATTTAGAAATTAACTTTAGATTTGTCACTGTTTAGTCTGGGCCCTCCAAGTGGATATTTGTTTACTGATTGGTGGTAGCACTCGGGGGAGCACAGAATTTCCCACACTTTTTTTTGGAAAATCACATGCCAATGCCGCCGAATGAAAACCCACTTAATTATGAGCAACACATTTTGGGTTTGGCCTGGTTGCTAAGATTTGCATAATGCCAGACTTCCTTCGGTTTTTTTCCCCTCCGTATAAACAATAAGCCAACTTGCCTGACCACTCCCCTGCAGTTGCCGTCTCCAAAACTCCGGCTCCTTGTGGCTCTATGTCTTGAATGTTGTGGCAAAATTATGTAGCACGTCCAAAGCTGAATATGTTCAAAAAATATTATGCACGACAAGTTACATGCATCAAACTGCGCCTGCTGGATTTTCTGCTGCCTTCCAAAAAAAAAAGAAATAAACGACAAACGAATGCCACAAAATCAAAGCACAACCAAGAAGGCGGTTGGTCCAGAGAACGGTGATGGTCTTTGGCTAAAAGGGAGGGGGTTTTTCGGCTCGGGGGCTGCAAGTTGTGGCAGCCACACACACAAAAGCACACACGGATACAAATCCAACACCCCAGCGGCCATCGCAGAGCCAGGCAACCTGTTGCACGTCCGACGCACACTCATGGCCACATACATCTTTCGGAGTGCATTTCATTAAGGGGCACAGGCGACAAACCAAGTGATTACAAGTGTTGTTAAAGGAACGTAAACTTTAAATATTTAACTAGGCTATATATTAGGACACAATTTTACGCTTAATTTTATCGAGGTTTAAGAGTTTTTTATTCATTAGTATCTTTGAAGGAAAAACGAAAATCCCATTTTTCAATATCACTTTAAAATTCTGCGGTTAAAGTGATACTTGTTAGTTTACATTTAGCAATGCATTTTAAAGATGCTGTCGCTGAAAAATAATATTTGTACATTTAGCATTCAAATATTCAAGTACAATGTTCTTGATTTGAGAACATTCGTTCTTAAAATGCGTGTAAGTACATTTTGGTATAAATAATCTCAATATTAGAAAGAAATGGTGAAAAGGGGAAAGTTAAATTGAGTTTATTTAATAACTTTTCAATAAGTATAAACTACTGTCTGTACTAATAGTTTAGTTGATCTCATCTTGACTTAAGCACAATGAAAACATTTTAATCTTCAAAAATGTTGTTCTATTTTCAAGAACAAACTGAACTCATATTAGAAAATCAGAATTCTCTCTGTGTAGTTATTGTTTGATAAGATAAAGTTTACAAATGAATGTAATTTGCATATATGTTTTCAAGTGTTTAATCTCTCTTTAAAATAATGATTTGAAGAATTTTAGGTTGGTAATGGAACAAATTGGGTAACTTTTATAGCCCAAACGAAAAATACTAAAACCAAAATAAGACATTCGAGAATCGCTTTCATTAATGTGTAAGAAAACACAATATAAAAATCCTTATAAATTCGAAAACCCAAACCAACTTCGACCATTTCGCGAGGTGCACTGCGCTCCTTTCAATCGGTCCGAGAACCATTTGCACTTTAGCCTGCCGCAACAGGCCGAGAAAGCCGAAAGCCAAGGTGACGATGCCGATAAGGGGAAAGGGAAAACTCTGGCCCGTCCGTCGCATTGTTTCGGTGGCATTGTCCGAATCAATTGTGGGAAACGCACTGAAATAATCTCCCCGAGTGTGGATACGGGTATGGGCATCCTATCTATATGTCGAGTGGGTGCCCCAGTGTCCAATGTGGGTGGCAGTGGTGGCCGCGCGACGTTTGTCGCTGTCAATTAAAGCTGCAACACTGCAGGAACTGGAACTTGTTGCACAAGTTGCACTCGCTGCAGTTGCAGTTGCAACGCGACGCTGTCGATGGCCGTGCCAGTTTTCTATGCCTCGGTGGCACTTTTTGACACTCGCCAGCAGCTGCTCCCTGCTCCTGTCCCCCATCACCATCCTTATAGCCATCCCCTCTCCCAAGAATCGAAATGGGATACCATGTCCTCCAGTTCGAGGAGCCCTTCCGCTTCGCGCTTTGGATCACGGCAGCTGCATTGTCTGCTATTGACCAACTTTGGTGGCAGCCCTTCGGAGGCCCCGACTAACTGGGCCCTGTTTCCCTTTCTGATATCGGTTTTCTGTCAGTGATATATTGACAGCCCAGCCACCGAGCCCACTGAGTGCAGTTTTGAATGCATTGAATTGAGGAGTTGGATTTTGGGAGAGGCCTTTGCATCAGCATGTGGAATGTCCCAGTGGATATGTAGCTCAGATTGTTAATTTCAGTAATTTTTGGAGACATTCCAATTTATTAATGCACATCCTACACCTTAAGTGTACATGGAAGTTAAATGGGAGTTGGCATTCCCTAATTAAATATTGTTTAATTGTTTAATACATAATATAGGGACATAAGGGTCACATTGAATACTTTATTTGGGCATGGAAGTTAATTGCCAGTTAGAATTTCCTAGTAAGGTATTATTAATATATTTATTTCATAATATAGTGACATCTTTAGATGGATTCATTTTGTGGGGTAAATAGGGGAACGTTGACAGCCTTTATAACATTAAAATAACATGAATATATCTAAGCTAATACAAAAATCTGGTAAATCCTTGGACTTTTTAAACAGGGAAATATTAAATTTGACAGAGATAGTTATTTTCAGTATTTTAAATGTTGAATTAAATATTAAATGCATTTTTCCATTGTCAAAACAAATGTGTAAAATAAAATAATTTCGAACCCCAATCAGATAATAAAAGTATTTAAATATATGTATTTTAAATAGGTTACCCATACGAATGGAATATCTTATAACATTTAATTTTTCTAAACTGATTTTCGTAACCCAACAAAATTCACATGTGAATAATTTTGTTTGAAATAAATCGAGTGCTCTGAATCAAATTCGCCTGATGATAAATAGATCGCAGCATCTTTTAGATGGATACTTTTGTTTCGCAGCTTGAGGTGCTCTTAATAAAACCAAATGTTGAAATGTGGTCGTATCTGATGCACTTATTTCAGCACCCGACATCGGGCGAGAGTATATCTTTTTTGGGGAAGGAGTAGCCACCAAGTGCGATCATCATCATCATCATCGTCGTCATAGAGGAGGCAGCCAGGCAATCAGTCCGACGATGATACAAATTTATGTGCTCCGATGCAAAACCCCGCATGGGATCCCAATCCAGAGCCCCATTCCGAACCGAAAGGGCCCTGTGGAATGCGCCGTGTCCATCATGTCCGTCTCCAACTGCGAGGAGCACCTTCGGCGCTTCTTGGCCAAGGTGGCAAGTGGTGGCAATGATGGCAGCAGTGGCTCAACTGTCAAGATCCACTGGTTCTCCCGGCTTTCCCGCCCTTTTTTATTCGCTGCGATACGTTGATTCGTCGTAATTCATGCGGTGCCTCATCTGGGATTCTTCATTTGTATCTGTATCTGTATTTGTTGTATCTGTATCTGTGCCTTTGTGTGGTGCAGCTTCCATGTTTATGGCTGCCACTGACAGGGAAGACAAAGATGATGATAATGATGTTGCCACAATCGATCCCCCTTCCTTTATTCCCCATCTCATTTTGATTGCGTGCTCTTGCAGTTCACAGTCCACACAGTCCAATCCGAAAGCAAAGACTTTACCTGAGCATCAATCGGCCATAAATTAGCATTTGAGTAAATTGGTTAAATTCGTTATTCGGAATTAGGCCCCCAATGAGCTGCCGACTCCACTCCCCATGTGAAAACCATATAGCCATATGTACCCATCCGCAAATCTTAAATCCCCCAGTCGAATACCCCGCCAAGCCAACTTGTTTATTTTGCATTTTTCATCGCATTTTTATGTTTAATTTTATTCCATTGATTGATTTATTTTTACTGTACGCCTCTTAATGGTGGAAATCTTTTGCAGTCTTGCAATCACTTTGCGCTTAGCCAAGGCGATTTGAAAAATGACCGCAATTAATGGAGCTGTGAAAGCTTCTTAAGGTAGAAAAGATGCCAATCGCATTGGCTTTCTATCAGCAGATAATCGATTAACTTATCGCTGTGGAATAAAATTGTTTTAAATTGTTTAAAAAAATTGAAAAATATTTTGAAATTGCAGTTTGGGAAGCCATAATTTTAAAGCACAACCCTGTTCACAAAGTTTCACAGTTCTTGATTGCCTGCAATGCTTAAAGACAATTCAACGACGAAAACTTTCAAAAAGTGAATAATAAATCCATAAACATTTGGAAATGCCTTCATAAAGACGTTGAACTCTTGAACTCCCCTCGACGTCGACTTCCAGCGGAGTGTGTAGACCCCAAAAGGGGGTCTGAAAAGTGGGGGCATTAACGAACTAACCAATCTTGACATGGGCCAAACGATAACAATTCAAGTTCTTCAAACTGGAATAAATAAAGCTTCACGAAATCAATTTTTGAGAACGGAAATGTTTTCATAAAAAAAGGGATTTGAAAGCGTCTGGGATTTAAATTACCCCGAACTCTATAAATCAATCGAATTTATTGACCAATGACAAAGTGGACAAAATGAGATGAGAGCGAATGAGAAGGGCAGACACCTAAAAGTTGGTAGAGTGAGAAAAACAATACAAACGAAATTCAAATTAAAATGACCAAACAAAAACAAACGAAAAAGCATTAAGGAACCATGAAGATTAAGCATTTTTTGGAGGGAGCAAATGGAGATGATGGCGGAGGTGGATGAGCCGGGAGGAGGACCAAAAATCGATTAAAACGAAGCGAAATGGACGAATGGAATGTCAAATGGAGACCCGTAACCGGAATTGTTCCAAGCTATAAAAAAGATAAAAAAATCAATAAGGTCAGGGATAGTAGAACAACCCGTGAAATACCCTATATGAAAAAAAAGGATGGCCCAGTAGCACTTAAAACTAGTATTATCAGTATAACAAACTCTGAAATCAATTTAAAAACTGTTTGACGATTAATTAGTTTGATTTTATAAAATGGTAAAATAGAATTAAAACAATATTGATTTATATGTTTCTATTTTTTTAACTAAATAAAAAGTTTCTTTAAATTTTGGTCTTATTTCAGCAATGATAAATATATATTTATTTTTTTTAATATACTGCATGTACTGATGTTGTCTATTCACTTTGAACTTTTAAAAGAATATACTTCTACCGAATGGTGGGATTTCATTCTGACAAGTAATTCCAAAATGATTTAAATTCATATATTATAAACTACATACGACCTTTTTAGCATACACAAATAATTTATAAATCATTTTAATTCAGATATTTTAAGCTGCAAAATGACTAATCCAATGCTTGATTTATAGACCTGTTTAGACCTAAGAAATGTAGTACCCCCTAAGAAGGGTATGTTTAAAAACGACAACTGGAAGAAACCGAATCAAATAATTCCCTGGACTGGCGGAGAGCATCACCTCACCTCAGCGCAGCTTTGTCTGTCTATGCCACAAATCAAACGAGACGAAGGATGCAAACTGGAACGACGACTGTCGCTGTCTCTGTCTCCGTTTCCGACTCTGTCTCTTTCTCAGACTTGAAGCCCAATGTAGCCCGTCTCTCTCTCACTTGGAGGTGGAACCGCAGATCGATCCGCTGCAGGGCGTCCAACAGCAGCGTCATAATCACACGGCTGCATTTGGACTTGGGGTGAGGTAAATGAGCGGTTAAGAGGGGTTTTAGGGGGGTTTTAGGGGGCTCTACTGGGGGCTCGGAGCTTCGATACTTCGGATCCCTCCTCCAGCTCCTCGATAATTATGACGGGAAATAAATTGTGTATGATTGCTTGATTGGCGATTTATTGACTCACATTATTGGAAGCTGCCGTCGCCATCATCCTGGGTCCAAGTATCCGTAGTATGTGTGTACCGGAGTCGGAACCCTGGGTCCAAGAGTGAGCTGGGTCTGAATGCGAGTGCATCCATGAGTGTTCATAATCGATGCGGGCCTGACAGCGTATTTATTACCAAATGCGTATAATAATTCTCCGTTTCTTCTGCCGAGCAAAAAGCAGGGAGACAGTAATAGGATGATGATTGAAATGGCAAATGTCTTTAAAAACCGGAAGCTATTAAAATTGTGCAACTGAATGGGTTAAATGGTTAACCAAAAACCGTGGGTGTGGGAAGTTTAGTTTGGTTTTGAATGAAGCGATATGCAGTTTTCGATTTCGAAACAGATCGCTATATAGTTATTCTAAGTCTTACCGACTTGTTTTTAAAATATCATTTAACATTAGTATGCTTAAAACTGTTTACTATTTATTTAGGTAAAAATAATTATGTAAGTCGATATCTTCATCATATCATCATCATACATTTTGATCAAAAACCTAAGAGAAATCAGTGATTATCGTTCTTGTTCTCAGTAGATTTATAAAATACCACTGTCTGATAGAATATTTTCTCTTTTCAATGTTACAAATTTATAATACCCCAAGGGTAAATTAAATTTTATAATTTCATAAGTTTCCTGTAAATGCATGCCATAAAACATAATTACCCTGCTCATTACAAAACTCACCACAAACACAAGCGAAATTTCGTCAACAAAAATGTCACACATGAAATAAGAATAACTCATGTGGATGGACAGATGAAAAGGAAGCCATTTCTGGTGAAAACTGTTCAGAAAGGCCATAAAATTTGACTGGGCGTCAGAGGGCGAGGAGAAAGGGAGTTGAGAGTTTTAAAGCCAGTACATCTGTACATCAAATCCAGAAAAAAACAGGAAAATGAAATGGGAGATGGCCGTGGAACCGAGGCATTCACACGCACATAATTCAATTGGTTCAAACAAAAGCACATTTAATTTTATTTATTATCGCCGGGGATGGAATATCCTTTTGTGCGCTGCGTCCTCCATATACACATGAACCCACTTGCCATCTATCCCGACTTTCACTCAAACGTAGAAAATGATTTTGATGCGTCCTGTTATCTACTGAGCAGAAGAACCGAGCCGAGAGATACATCTGAGGGTAATAAATAAACCCAAAGATTGAAGAAAGGTTCGGGAAAAGAAAGAAGGCGCAGAGAAATGTCAACAAATAAAGTGTGTGGCTCGAAATTCTGAGGCCGTAACTCTGACAGACAGACAGACACATGCTGGCAACAAAAGATACAAGATACATGTGCCTGTGTATATCTCGCTGTTATGTACCTACGTGTGTGTGTGTGCGAAAGGCAATTTCAACTTTCGAATGATGCGGCGATAAATCAAGGATAATCTACTTTTCAGGATCATAATTTTTGTGTGAATTGACAGTCAGGCAGTGACAAAAAGAAAAGCCAACTGACAGATTTATGTGTACGCACAAACACACGCACATCCTGAGTGAAATGGGGAGAGTCCCAAAAGAGAGAGCGAGATATATTGCATAGAGTGAAAGGACCCCGTCGATAACTGCGATATCAATTTCCCATAAAACTTACGCCAGGCCCATGTCCAAACCTCAAGAAAGTGGATGATGATGACAGAGTTTCCTCTCTTTTTGGTATCGGTTTCTGTTTTAATTTGTATACCCTATACTGGTTTAGTTAAAGGGTATATTGGATAAAGTATAGGATAATACACACTATAACTAACTAAATCTTGAAAACGTTGTAAGTTAGGGTTCTGAAAAATAAAAAGGTTGGATGGCTTGTAATTTTTTAAGGGCAAGAGGTATGATCTATATAAAAGATCTTTCCTCATGAGCAGGAACATAACTTAACCGATTTCGGGAACTTTGTAAGTTAGGAATATGAAAAACATATATGTTTTGATGTTAAATAATTATTTAATAAGGTTACAGACATGTACAAAATGTTGCAAATGGGTATATTTTAGTCGAGCATTCTAAAGCCTAAATCTTTTGGGGTTTTCTTTTAAGGGGGTTGATGTAAACCCTTATTTGATACATTAAATGTCAGCTGGGCATGCAATGGAGCGGCCATCTTTAGTTTTTCTTG